>NC_141928.1:10642500-10727500 GCF_057802395.1 Ceratotherium simum simum | reverse complement strand
ATTCAGTTTTTTTCCCCCCAAAGCCCCAGCAGACAGTTGTATGTCATAGGTTCACATCCTTTTAGTTGCTGTACGTGGGACTCGGCCTCACGTTGGACGGAGAAGTGGTGCCTCGGGGCGCTCCCGGGATCCGAACCCAGGCCGCCAGCATCAGAGCGCGCGCACTTAACCGCTAAGCCACGGAGCCGGCCCGGGGAAAGTTTTTCTAATTTATCTCAAATTGAATCTAATGGTCTGTGTGGGTCACTAGTACCATGGGTTCCTAGTGTTGGCTCCCAAGCCAAATTCTGCAGCAGGGATTGACAAACGATAAATTTGGCTTGTGTCAGTAGATGTCACTGTAGGCAGATACTACCACCATATTAAAGCTCATGGAGCCCTGGAGGAAAAATATCATGGGGTGGGGTGGGGGGATAAGATAGCCTATAGCAATTTAGAACAAGGAAAAGAAGGCTCTTTCTAACTGGCTAATAAATATATTTTTTTAAATATACAGTCTCTGTACACTTCAGTAGGAATATTTTAAAATACTTAGTCCTAGGGGCCAGCCCGGTGGCTCAAGTGGTTAAGTGCGTGCGCTGCACTGTGGCAGCCCGGGGTTTGCTGGTTCGGATCCTGGGCACGCACCAACGCACTCCTTGGCAAGCCATGCTGTGGCGGCGTCCCATATAAAGTGGAGGAAGATGGGCACAGATGTTAGCCCAGGGCCAGTCTTCCTCAGCAAAAAAAAAAAAAAAAAAAGGCGGATTGGCAGATGTTAGCACAGGGCTGATCTCCTCACACACACACAAAAATAATAAAATAAAATAAAATAAAATACTTAGTCCTGGAAGGTCAAACAAAGTATTAGCTGAAGCATAAATAATTACAAGACAAATACTAACACTACTTGTAAGCTTCTAGCCAATCAAACTAGGGGGGAGGGGGGTTGAGACTCATCTAGATAGGAAAAAACTGGTAAGGAACAAGTACTCTAAAAACAGAAGCCCATCCCTGGGTGAGGTATAACTTTACTAAGATTGTTAATTGCAATAGAAAGTATCACAAATACTACTCACTATGCTTGGGCACTGGAACAAAACAGGCCAATTCCAAGCAACTCATGTAACAAATGGGACCCAAGTTTCCAACTATGGAACATGGGAATTGCCACAAGGAGTTTGGTCCCATTCCCATTTCCCCACAAGAATCTCAAAGGGAAACACAGCCAAAAAAACATGGCAGAACTTCATACTGACAAGAAACCTGAAAGAAAAGCCAAGCCCCAAGCTAAGCTATGGAAAAGCTTCCCAATGGTAGGACAGGCTGGGAAGGGGCCTTACACCTAGCTTGGACTCAACCAGGTGGCTGGCTTTCCACAGGGGATGGGGGCCGATCTCAAAACCAAGGACCCAATTTGCTTCCCTAATACAAAGACATCTCCGCATCTCTCCTCTCCATACGGCTTGCTGTTTAATCCTTGACAACCCATTTGTTAAAAAGCAAAAGCCGACGCTGGTCTGGCCAGCACGATCATCCATTTTAACTTGGTCAAGTTCTTGCTATCGAACAGCAGGCCTGAGAACTGTCAAGCTAATTTTACTGAACACTCTGTTACTGAATCATGCCTGAGCCCCGGCCATTCTTTACCTCAGAAGCTGGACCCCATCCCAGAACAATCTTTAAAAGTTTATTTTACTGATCAAAGCAAAATAAGAAATAGCTCTTTTTTAAAAACTATATTTAGGGAGCGATGCAGTAAGTGATACTTTGGCAAGAGTACTGAAATGTAAAGTGCCTTGTGCATTTATAAACTTGGGGGTATTTGCTCTGGCGCTAGTCCAGTGTGTGTTTGGAACAAATGCCAATCATCCCCGTTCAGACTTGCCTTCCCCTGCTTTCTCCTCGGAAGTCAGTATGTGCTCCATCTGTGACAATATGTTGGGCAATGGATGAGTAGGGCCTAAGAGGGAACACAAGCTCTCGGGCACTCACTAACTAGTCCTGGGCTAGATCTCACGAACTTCCATCCACCTGAGTTCCACCTGAACTATTTTAAAGATTTTATTTATTCATTTTTTCCCCCCAAAGCCCCAGTAGATAGTTGTATGTCATAGGTTCACATCCTTCTAGTTGCTGTACGTGGGACTCGGCCTCGGGTTGGTCGGAGAAGTGGTGCCTTGGGGCGTGCCCGGGATCCGAACCCGGGCCGCCAGCATCAGAGCGCGCGCACTTAACCGCTAAGCCACAGAGCCGGCCCCACCTGAACTATTTTAGATTTGGGTCTACTTATAAATTGCTTACATTCTCTTCTAATCTGCTGCTGGCTGATACCATTATTTCAAACCAATACGTTTGTCTTTTTTAGCAAAGGCAGACTAAAAGCTCAAAATGAAGCCTTATGTTTGGACTAACTTCCATAAATTAAAAGTGTCCTATTAAAAGATTTTTGAACAGAGGAAAATCCCTAGTCTGTATTTTTCCATCATTTTACCAAAACGTACGTGGGTGACAAGGTTAAAGCAAGCAGAGGAAATCCCTGGCACTTATCATCCACAGGCATTACTGATAAATTGTGTGGTGGAGGAATAAAGGATTACCTTCTGTATTTTTTCATTACACTTTTCTTTTGTTACAGAATACATAAATCCATTGTGGCACAATGTAATATGTATCACCATGCTACACCTGCGGACGCTTCCGAGCGGCTGCCATGTCTGTGCAGTCAGGAATGATAAGTGAACCACCCGTGAATGTTAACGATAGTGATCATTCTGAGGTAACTCGGCTCTCCATCTTCCTTTACAGCCTCCGTGCTGAAGCCAGGGTAGCAAGGTTCATGAGAGGAAAATGAAAACAACAGCGAAGGGAAGGTGCCTTCACAAGTGTGCGGGATCTTACTCTGGGGCTCCATTTCGCTAAAAACGTGCACATTAAAGGGAGAAAGAGGTTGTGACCGGCATGCTGCACACTCAAGCAGACCTAATGAAAGCTTCCTCAGGTCAGCCCCGTGCTCACTCACTCCTCTCTCTCCGGACAAACACCAACTTTGGATCCTGTTCCAAGTCTACAGCACTTAAGGAGGTAAAATGTTTCTAATACACAAGAGTACAGAATATAAGTGGTTCTCAGAATCTATCTAGGTGCAACTGTTAAGTTATGCTCCCATTTAACAAATGGATATGGAGACTTGCTACCACAATTTTCAGCTTGACTTCCAAACATTCTGGGTTTTATGCCTCATTTCTTCATATCTAGGATTTTTTATGGGCTTTCTAAAAAATCTATTGAAATACATCTTTTAAAGCTGCTTTTATTTAATGTTGGGCATTGGGTCTGAGATTGAGAAGACAACGATCTCGGGGGAAATGCTGGCGGCACATAGGTAGGGTGCCGGTCCTGCCTCCCTTCCTTGTGGCACTGCATTCTAGTCTCTAAGGCGTGACCTGTGCTGAGGGTGACTAGCCCTCGGATGGACAGACAGATGGGCTACAAACCCAGAGTCTCGGCTCCTCCTCCTGCCCCCTCGTGGGCAGGCAGCTTGTTTTCCGCCAGTGCAGGGCACTGAGCAGAAGCAGCTGCCCTTCCACAGCTCCTTGGGCCGCCTGTGCTGGGTCTAGGATGAAGTACCACATCAGGGAGCTGACTAAACGCTGTCAGGAGTGCTCCAATCAATGCAAAGTTAGGTCCTGTCAAGTCTCGTAACCACTGAAAAACGTACAGCCATTTCAAAAAGAGATTACTCACTCGAGGAATTCAGCTGTCCCAGTTCAAAGCCACTCAGTTACCACAGGGAAGTTTTTATACCAGCATTAACCTAACACAATGAGCATTTCTTTACTAAGTATTAAACTAGAGGTGACGGGGGACAGGGAGGAAGTAGGGCACAGGTCTTCAGCTGGGAAGTTTAGATTCTATTTATAGGGACAGAGCTGGAACCAGAACCCAAGTCGGCAGTAACATATTGGAGAGGAAAACTCGTGGGCTGGGAGTTACCCTTTGGTTCAAATCCTGGTTCCACCGCTAACCTAAACGTTGCCATAACGTGTGGGAACCTCAGCTGCATCCATGAAATGAGCAGGCCACTCCCCTACAGAATTGTCAGGAGGATAAAATAGACAATGAACGCCAAGCACCTGGCACTAAGGCTGGCAAACAGTAAAAGGAGTTTATAAATGTTAGTTCTCTTGTCTTCCCCTTGTCCCAAGTCATTACCCCAAGAGAAGAGGCCCCATTCATCCCTTCTCCCCCTTACCCCCCCAGCTGAGATTACTTATTTGGGGGAATGGCTATCAACCCTGATTGCTTATAATTGGTAACACAGGGCCATTAAAATGTGCAATTTGCTGGTTGTGGTGGCAACATTCAGGGGCGCTGTTGGCAAGTAGCCTCTGGCCCAGGCATCAAAGCCCCCCTAAGCTCAAAAGAGAGCACCTTGGGCTCAGTTTTCAAGGCTTTCCTTTTTGAGAGAGTAAACCAGAGAAGCAGGTATATACCCCCTCAGCTTAACTCATTGGCTCTAGATGGGGATGTTGGAAGTCAAAAACCATAGTGGTGTTTCAGAGAAATTCCATGAGACTTATTAAGAGCTTTTTGATCTACGTAGTACAAAATGTTATTATTTGACAATTACAACTATAATAACAGCAACTACTATCTATTGAACACTTACTATGTGCCAGGTGCTGTGTTAAGCTTCTTAAATCTGTATTAACTCATTCAATCCTAAAATAGGTACTATTATTATATCCATTTTACAGAAACTGAGGTTGGAGGCATTGGGGAATTTACCTGAGGTCACTCATCTATTAAGATCCTATTTTGGACTCAGAAATCAACAATATGGTCCCCTAATCCAAGTAGCACAGCCCACTGGGAGAGAAAGACAAAGAAGGAAACAAAGAACTATAGTTGTGTGAGATAAGCACGAATTTGGAGGAAAGCTCAGAGTGCTGCCAACACAGGGGCCCTTAACCCAGCTGGGTGGGGTGAGGAGGTCAGAGAAGCTTCTTAGTGGAGATGTCTCAAAACACAGTTGTCTTTTAGCTCTATGCCATGTTAAGAAAGATAGTGGTGACACCAGAAGGCAGCAGAGCACAGCAAGCTCTAGAATAGAGCTTGCTTTGGAGGACCAGCTCTGCCTTCCTTGGGTAAATGATATAATCTCTCTAACTTCCATCTACATCTACATCCATTTTCATCTACAAAATGGGGATAATTCTTAGCTTGTAAGATTATCGTGAGGGCTAATACTTCTAAAGTAGTTAACATAATATCTGTCATACAATAAATGCTTAATAAGCAATAGTTAATATATTATAATAACTATGGGCTTTGCCTTATATGTACAAAGAAGTGATATATAATGATGAGACAATGACAATAGTCAACGTTTATTGCGCACTTACTTTGTTCATTTAATCCTCCCAGTAAAGGCAAGTGCTATAATCAGGCCCATTTGATAATGGAGGAAACTGAGGTTTGGCAAGGTTAGGACACTTGCGTGGAGTTACACAGCTAGTAAGTGGAGAACCCAGGCTTGAACTTTGAAGCCAGAGTTTTAAACCTCTCTATAGCCCAGAAGGAAGTCTTGGCAACTGAGGGGAAGAAGAGATTTCCAGAGAGCACATCCTCCAGATTGGAACCACTGACCAATCTATGGAGAAGGTTCAACCTCCACTGTAACAAATTCAGTTTGATTATAAATGTCCCAACTCTTGGACTAACCATATGACCTACAAGATTGCTTTTTAAAAGCCCCTGGAGAATGTCATGGTTTCATGAGCCACAGTCTCAGTTTGTGGAATTGAGAAAAGGCTGCCAAGAGTAGCACTCAATTCTCCAGTCCTGACCAGTTCATAATAGTGATGAAGACACACTCCTCTAGTTCACAACCTGCTCTGGTCTCAATTTCATGCATGTTCATTCTCTCACACTTCAAGGTGGAAAATGAAAATATATGAGCAAGAGAAAGCCTTGTAATAACCGTAGCATGCCTGCTTTAAACCAAGTCCTTCGGGTATTACTTTATCCATAAAGAGAGTTTATACTAGTGTGAATGCCACATTTTGTTTCCCCTTGCACTGACAAAATTTTTTTTTAAAGGATCAAAGCGTATTGTGTGAGTATGCGATGTTTGACATTGGACAAAGTACTCTTTTTCAAAACAGACATTTTCCAAAAACATAACTCGCTAGACTAATGGGCAGTGAGAAGCCAAAATGACTGCCCTCCGCCTTCTCCTTGTGTATCTTTGCCAGAGTCCTTGGGACTTGCCAAATCCGGTCATGCCTGCTTAGCTTGCTCGACTGATTGTGCCAGAAAAGAAAATAAGACACAGATGTATTTGAGCTCTTTGAGATGCCAGTAAGAGAGACAGCTAATGGCTTCATTTCGACCCTCCCCTTCCAGCTGGGCACAGGTGGGGGATAATGAGGTCCCTCTCCCTAATCAAACTCAATTATTTACTACTCTATATAACCACAAAGACATTCACATTCAGTTCAGAATATAAAACACACCGTGGGCTACTTCCAACCACTGCCACTGGGTATTTATAACAAACTCAAGTGGCTAACAGTTTGCCTTGGCAGGAGTTTAAGTGTGTAAAGTTTTGCAAACTGTTTCTGTTCAAATATGTCCTGCTGAAATGGGGTCCCAGGCGGGGTTCCGTAACTGTCAGGTCAGTGAACTGCATAACATCTGAGAATGTATTCACCATGCAGTGCAGACAGGATCTGGAAATCAAACGCTTCGTTCTATCGCAACCTTCTGAGAAGCATCACCGTTTTTTCAACAGCAAGACTGACATTGTATTAATAAACATTACAAGTCACTAGCCTGACATGTACATAGCAGCAGCTGACAGACTCCAACATAAGCTGAGGGAAGAACAGAGGAAATCAAAATGAGACATAGTAACTAAACATGGCCAAAGGGGGTGGATCATGAAACAAATCACATTAAGTAGAAATGTTAGTCCTAAACTTTAAGATACATAGCACTAAAGCAACAATCTGGTATAATTTTTGGATACCAAAGTAGTTGATGGCTATCTAAAATGTGTGCTTTTATTGTAGGAACAAAGCGCATCCTGGCACAATTTCAACAGACAGACATTCCAGTGAGCAAAACATACATATTTAGCTTGTCTGACCTTTAAATTCTTCGAAGTATGTAATTAATGCTTTCCATCTTTATTACTTGCTTCAATATTTCTGTCACTTTAAAGAGACAAAGAAAAATCTTTTCTTTTCTCTAGACAGTAGCTGTTGCCAAAAAGGAAATCAAGTCAGATTTACAAATACAAAATTAAACAGGCTGCATATGTTACATTTACATGCACGAGGACAATCTGGACAATGAAATGTTTGCTAATACAACAGAAAGAAAAGAAACAACACACAGTTGGTCCTCTATGACTCGAGCAAACAATAAATAACTAGGATAATTTAAACCCATATTGTCAGGCCTTGTTACAAAGAACAGAGGCATCTTTTTTTATTCCTTATCCTATTTTAGCTCTGCCCCTTACCAAACTGTATGACCTTGGGTAAGTAACTATCTGTCTCTGATCCTCGGCTTATATATTAAAAAGATGAGTTGCTTTTAAAGAATAAATGAGATAAGCACCAAACTGAGCAAGTATGCAAAAAACGCTCATTTCCTTCTTCTTTTTTTTTTTTTTTTCCTTCTTTTCTCCTCTCCAGACCACAAGGCAATATCACACAGCAGTAGAAGAGGCTTCAAACTAATGATATCCCTTTCGTAAAGGTCTGGTCACTTGGGGTGTACTGTGGAGATCTCATCAAGAAAGTCTGCTAAAACTACCAACCTTTTTGAAAAGCCCTCATATAGGAAAGAGCAATGGATCTAGGGCATGCCTCTGAAAAAAAGCAGCTAACCTTTCACTTTACGCAGAGCCAAGAGAAGCCCAGCAGTCTCTGGTAACCCTCTGGGCCACCATGCCCAAGGCAGCCAGCTTCCACCATCTAGCTGATGGTCTCTTTCCCAAACAGCAAAATCCTAACTGGATTCTATTTGCTCTGCAGCCCTTGGTTAGAAGGGTTCCTTTCCCATGTTCACCTGATATATTACACATTTTACGTAAAACACATATATGAGGGCAGTTTAATTGTTCTTACTGACTTCTGATCTAGGGGGATTTGGTCCATTTTATTGGTTTTGACTTTTCTTCCCTTATAGCCTCTCTTCCGCACTCCAGAGTAAGATCCTGGTGTGAAACATTAACATCAACACATATAACGAAGGGCACCATCACAGTTGCTTTTGTCTGTGTCGTTTTTTAACTCAAATCTTTTCACAAATTCTGACTGAATCAGTCCTAGGCTGGGGGATGGGAGGAGATGGACAAAGCAGGTTCCTCCCCTGTCCACCTCAAGATCTGGTTCTCCTTTGTCCTGCTTATGTCTAAAGGCCCAGAGGCCTTCATTTGGTCATTGCTGGCAGGGAGCACTTCTCCAGATGTTGGGAACCAGCTGAGATCCACCTCTTTATCTAGTTTTGGGGGCAAACCAACCCCCCCATAACTTCCTGTCACTTACTTCTCCCCTCCCACACTCCTGATATCCAAACAACTTCAATGCTTAGACTCAGAGTAGCTAACGGTCAGCAAATTACGGACTCCTGTTTATATACACATTTGCTCTGTCCAAAATCAATCAAGAACAAAAGAAATCTTAGAAATCCACTTGCCAATCTGGTAAAGGAGGCAGTTTCCATTAGCAGTCTCTTAATTTACAAGTTCTTAGAGTAACCCAGTCTCCTTCTCCAAACACCAACTCTATTTCCAGGGCTTTCCTGGGGCCCAAAGGCATGGGAGGGGAAAGCGGGTCTAGCCCCGACTTAGTAAGAACATCAAAAGGCATTCAGATCCACATTCTTTTCCACAGAACACTTTCTCAATTAGGGATTCATTTAAGTTAACTAGCTCCTTTTTTAAAATGTAAATAATTACATAATAAGTCATTATCTTTGCATGATCAAACAAAGGGAAATTTTAAATTTTCTTTTGTATGAAGAAACATAGCTCTATTTTCTAATTTTTCTATAATAGACATGTATTGAAGTGTAATTAAAAATAACCCAAAGAAAGGTTAAACACCATACACACTTAGTGCGAATTATTCAGACTTTATTTCTGACAGAAATAAAATAGCAAGTATGTAATATTTCCTACATACCAGGGTCTGAGCTGACTTCCTCACAGCAGCATTTCCTACCTGAGGTTCAAGGGCCTCTAGGGTCAACAGATGAATTCGCAGGCTCTCTAAGTTTCAGAATTTAAAAATTTTGCTTTGAGTTCAATGAAAATCATATATACACACACACATATGTACACACACATATACATATATATGCATCATATACATGATATATATTTAGTTCAAAAGCAAAATGGTATACATATTGATTTATATATAGTGACTTACATAAGTGATAGATATAGATTTAGATGTAGGCCACTTTCAGTCTTCCATGTTCCCCATTTTCCACCCAGCTGGGGAAGCCCTGAGTCACTGCATAGAGGGGAAATATCCAGGTACACAGGAGAGCCACCTGACCCTCATCAGACAGATATGAACAAGAAATAAACTTACTAGGATAAGCCAGAGTAGACAAATCTAGCCCATGCCTGTCTATGGCTACTTTCATGCTACCATGGGCAGAGTTGAGTTAGAGAGAGATGTATGGCCCACAAGCATAAAATATTTACTATCTGACCTTTGAGAGAAAAAGTCGTCAACCTGTGGGATTAAGCTGGTGAGGCTTGGGGGGTTGTGTGTTCCAGCAGCTAGAGTTATATCACAAACAGACTTAGTAAAGGCCAAATGGCATCACTGCAAGTTGCATACACAACAGTTGGTTGAATAGAGAAAAGCAATGGGAGAAGTGGGCACAAGGCTCTCTAGGGAAAAGGCTTGCCGATCTCTGAAGAATTCATGCTCTGCGGTGCCCAAGTCACACTGTGCACAGGTATAAATCAGGCAGAGAGTCTACCTATGTACAGGCTAATCAACAACAGCAGAAAAAGCAAGGTGACCAATCATCCTGGTTCACCCGGGACTAAGAGGGATGCTCTCAGATGTAGAACTTGCAATTCTGAAACAGGGGAAGTCCTGGGCAAACTGGCATAAATCAGTCTTCCTAGCAGAAATGTTCTTTACTTTGCCAGTAAAGAAGATTTAAACTTGGGGGTAGGGTGGGGGGTTGCACTATAAATCAACTGGCCCATTAAAATAATGGACTAGTAGTTAAAAATATATTCATTGTTTAAAGGACAGATAATATGATAATCTCATGTTTCATATGAAAATCAAAAGACTCAAGTTGACAAGTAAAACATTTAACATCCATTAAACCCCACATCAGTGATTTCATTTTAGCAAAACATCATCTGTTGCATTCAAGTTGTTAATTTGTATTTTATTAACGTTATAGTTTTGTTTGCATTTAATTTGTAATTTTGTTTGGGTTGCATAAAAACATGGAATTTATAGCTAGAACTTTACATTTGTATGTATTTAAGTAACGTTATAATAAAACTAATTTGAGCAAACACTGAGGCTTCAGGAGAATTAATTTTCCTTTGAAAGGTCTGTACATTACTTACATTTAAGAAAATTCCTCACAACAATTCCATGAGGTAGTTACTATTATCCTCATTTCTTCATCCATAGATAAAGAAACTAAGACCACAGTGATGAAGCAAGTCACTAGTGAAGCTAAAACTTGAACCCAGGTTAGCCTAAGTTCAAAGCTTGTGCTGTCTCATTTACAGTAGCCAGATGGTCTGCTGGAGCCTCCTAGTTGGGCGGTATGAGGACCTCTGGAAGCCAGAAGGCAACCTGGGGCTCTGTGGTATTCAAAAGGCAGGAAACAGGGCTGTAGAAGAGGTTAAGTGGGCTCAAAAAGCAAGATGACCCAGAAAGCTCGGCCAAGGGCCCTCTCAGCAGCCCACAGACAACTGAAGATTTATTCATTCCTTCTCTATGACGCCCTGTGCTGGGTGCTAAGGATAGAGATAAAAAAGACTGTGCCCTCCCTATCTTCAAGGACTTCATGGTCTTGCTACTATCTTAAAGGATGTCCCATAAGAGGACTAATTTGGAAGTCTGCAGATCTCCAACATCCACTCCTGCCCATATTCAGCAAAAGTTATTCCAATTCAGCCTTTTCAGTCCAGCTGAGCAATGTCCACCCAAACTCTGTCCCTCCCATGCTAGAAAACAGAAAGTAGGGGAAGAAGAAAAATGGAAAAGCAGCAAAGAGATCTATTCAGTTACCCATTCAAGAAATATTTGTGGCATACCTACTATAGTAATGGAGCTATGGTGGCTGTTGTGGGGCACAAATGATCCAATTCTTGCCCTCAGAGGATTTTTATTAATAACAATAACTGCAGCAAACACTTAGACAATGTTTACATAGGCCAGGCACTGTCCTAAGTGCTTTATATATATTAACTCATTCAATCCTCACAACTGCTCTATGAGGTAGGTATTATTATTAGCCTCATTTAACCGAGCCATAGAAGAATTAAGTCATTCATCCAAGATCACACACACTAGTAAGGGTAAGGTCAGGATCGGCACCCACGCAGTCTGGTTCCAGAGGACACCACGCTCTTACCTATTACACTATAACAGAGGCTGAATGTTGGCCTTAAGATAGTGGGATCCACTTGAATGACTACACCAAGCCTAGATTCCCCTACCCCCTCCCAACCTTCAGCAGGGTGTTGGAAAGAGCAGGGACTTTGAAGTCAGCACGGGGTCAAATGCAAGCCTGAGAGCAATACTGCTCAGCCTCAGTTTTCACGTCTCTAAAATGGTCATAATAAAAACTGGGCTATTTTTGACATTAAATGAAATAACATATACACAGTTGGCCCTTAGTAAATGCTAATTCACTTCCTATTGTCAAACCTAGCTCCCTCTTCCTGGTTCAGTTCAGTGTCTTCCCAGCCACTTCCTGTCCATTCTCAACTGGGAGAGAGATGCAAGGAGGAAATGGGGGAAATGAAAAGAAGGAGCTATGGATTTACTTATTTTGCTGGGATTTCACTCACTGAATCTTTGGACACATCCCTGGAGACTCCTGAAAGTCTGCTCTGTCCTACATTTGCGGGAGACACTTTACTAACTTAGTATATAGTCCAGAAAGGTGAATGCGAGGTTGCTGAACCAAGAAAATATACATAGGGCAAATAGTCATTAATCTGTACTATTTCATCAGACAACTGAGAAAAAGAAGAAACAGAAAACTTATCGACACTTTTGTTCTAAATACTCACATATAAAGATTTTACTTTACCTTGTGTTTTCAGAAACACTCCAGACATGTCGAATAAACTCTTGAACTTTAAAATAGAAAAAGAATTGACTGGGGTATGTGTGGTTGGGAGTGGGAGTGCAGGGATGGGAGTAATTCCGGAAAAAAAAAATAACAGTATTAAGTTTAAAGCAGTTGTTGTTACTCTTTGATTTCTCCTCTCCCCTCCTCCCATTCTCCAGAAGGTGGCGTTCATAGACAGAAACTGTGTTGTCTTAGATGCTTCTCCTGGGGAGGTATGTCCATCCCACCCCCAATTCCACTCTACTGAAAATCATTGATTAGAAAGCTCTCGTTTTAAAAAGGACTCTCAGCTCAAAAGACTGCCATGATCATACGTTAATAATTATGTAGTAAAAATCATGTGCTAACGAGAACAGTTTTTCTAGTCACGTATTAATAAACAATAAAAATGCAAGTGGAAACTACTGAAATACCACTGTATACATCTCTTAAAGTAAAAAGAAAAAACTTCTAATGACACCTTGTAATGGTAAGACTGCGAAGACGGTTTTACGAATTCTACTGGTAGCTCTGTAAATTGGTACATCTTTCAGAAGGCTATATATCAACACAAAGTGAGAGTCTAAAGATGTTTCTACTTTAACCAATAATCCTAAGTAAAAGGGATATAGACAAGGACTACTGTTGTAGAATCCCTTATTAAAACCAAAACAAGGAAACAATCTAAACATCCTGTGATAGGCATCCGATGCACCCCATATATTTTTCTGTGGTATTGCTCACCACATTTTAATGATCTGTTTGACAACCGTCTCCCCACCAGATAGTAAGCTCCACAAGCACAGTGGTCGTCTCTGTCTAGATTCTCGGCACGTAATAAATGCAGATTGTAGGAATTAACAACAGATATCAAAATATTTGTAATATAATGTTAAATAAAAATAACACAGGGGCCGGCCCCGTGGCCTAGCGGTTAAGTGCGTGCGCTCCGCTGCTGGCGGCCCGGGTTCGGATCCCGGGCGCACACCGACGCACCACTTCTCAGGCCATGCTGAGCAACTAGAAGGATGTGCAGCTATGACATACAACTATCTACTGGGGCTTTGGGGAAAAAAAGGAGGAGGACTGGCAATAAATGTTAGCTCAGAGCAGGTCTTCCTCAGCAAAAAGAGGAGGATTGGCATGGATGTTAGCTCAGGGCTGATCTTCCTCACAAAAAATAAGTAAATTAAAAAAATAAATAAAATAAAATAAAAATAACAAAATATGTATGCTGGAATTGAAACTGTGTAATATATATATACACATGGAAATGATTATACAAAAATGAAAAGTTATACTAGGATGGAGGAATCACTGTATAACTTTTAAATTACTTTAAATATTTTTTAAAGTTGTTGTTTTAGTGGCTCTGAAATGTAAAAAGAGGGGCAATATTTGCTCTTATATACCCCAAACACATCATAGTAGGGATGAAATGGCAATTAAAAAGCTTGAGGAGCCACCCCTCGGCTCACCCACAGGGACTCAGGTATTCTTTCTTTGCTTAAGGGTAGAAAAATCCCAAATACTCATATATCATAGGTAGCATAACCCTACATTTAATAAAAATCTGAAACAAAGGCAATATGTATTAAAGAGACAGGGGAGAAGTCCTATAGAGCAATCCCTCTTTTGGATAGTGAATTTGCTGGTTACCAACAGCAGGGGGTGCCAAAGGGATCGCTATTGTTGCCAGGAGATGGCCAGAAGGACTGTCGCGACCTTGTTAGAAAAGCTTAAACTGCACTTAGAAAGCGCCACAGGTTCTCCCCGAACAACCAGGACCTGTGGGTAACTCAGGTGCTCTGTAGACTTGAATGGACAAAAATTACATTTTTATTTTCACTAATTTCTAACTGATATTTAGCATTTCCTTGAATTATAAATGTAGTCAACAAATCACAGTAGTATTAGCAGTCCTGGGGACTCTGTCATGAACAGAAATCACAGCTATTGTCACAGCACATTACAGTTGTTGCAATCTGCTCAAATACCATTTATACTCATAGCTACTTTGAAACAAGAGACTTCAGGAGTTACTGTTATACCTGCTGCTGGATCCTGTTATTTTAATTTTATTTATTTATTTTTTATTTATTTATTTTTTTCCCTCAAAGCCCCAGTAGATAGTTGTATGTCATAGCTGCACATCTTTCTAGTTGCTGTATGTGGGACGCGGCCTCAGCATGGCCAGAGAAGTGGTGCGTCGGTGCGTGCCCGGGGTTCTGAACCCGGGTCGTCAGCAGCGAGCGCACACACTTAACCGCTAAGCCACGGGGCCGGCCCTGGATCCTGTTATTTAATGTATCAATAAAGCCATACATACTACTATAGCACAGATTTGTTTAATAACTTGATAACTATTTAAATATAACAGAATTCTTTTGTACTCCTGTGAATTTTATTTTCTGCATTTACAAACACTTTTCTGAAAACGGCTTTACTAGACTGCCAAAGGCACAGGAAAGCTTAAGAACTTCTGCTCAGCCTAAAGGAAGGCAACCAAGAGGAAAAATCAAATTTGATCTGAACAAAGTTGGAAAGAAAAACAAGCATTTTAAGTCACGGGAAAGAAGTGGCTGTGATGTACATTTTCATTTAGTTTGGAGTCCTTGAAGAGAAAGTGGAAAACCCAGAATATTTGCTTCACAGGCTCCAAAGTGTCCCAGTATTTCCAGAGGCCTGGTTCATAGAAATGACATTCAGAGGCATACCTAACACAGTTTGCTACTGCAAAGCAGTCTGCATTTAATCTAGGTACAAAGGCATGAAATACAATGCAGATGTTGTCCCTAATATCTCTCTGGAAGTAAGCATTACATGTGGACTCTTCACATACCAAATATCATTCACTTGATGAACAAAACCAAAATTAAATCCAAAATACTAGAAGGTAGAGATGAGATACTAAGATAAGTAACAGTGTCAACACTCACATTCGAACAAAGAGCGACTCTTTGGATGTCAGACCAGGAGATGAATACTTTTCAACCAGGGCCAAGGTACTGAAGCCAAACTTATGAATGGGCTCGTTGGAATCCAGTGGGGGGAAATCTGTGTCAACCTCTCCATCATCCTCAGCGATATGCAGGCAGTAGGCACTGACATTGTCACTGAAAGAAAAACCAAAAAGGTGAGTGAATACCAACGTGAGGGAGGGACAAGGAGACCAGAGGCTACGGTGTACAGAAGACAAACTGGATTGCTGTTCCTTACCTCAAAGCCTGTTGAGACAGATCCCCCAAGCGTACTGCATTTGATAAAAAGAAAACACAGGGCAGTGCAAATGGGCAGAAAAACAATGTGAAAGGAGAGCCTCTATACTACTCTATGCTTCCAACAAATACTCATTGAGCACCTGTTGTAGGAAGACACAGAACTTCCCCCCTTAGATCAAAGATGAGATTTAGTATCAGCCCTCAAGGAAGCTTACAGTATAGCTGGGGGGAAAAGTAAGCACTACATTAGCTATAATATAAATGTAAATAAAATAAATATCACAAAAGAGATATAAACAAAACTATAAAGGAGGAAAAAATTATTTGGGGGGAATCAGAGGCCTCTGACTTATGGTCAGGATTAAGAAAATATCTGTGCTCTAGCTCAAGAGAAGTACTCAATGTAACTAAGACAGTCTATACGGTTCTCCTTTCTTTGAAGAAAAGCAGACTCACTTGGCAGGATCTGATTCCCAACACCAAGGATACTTAATAGAGTAAAAACAAATGCCCTGATTCATCCTGACACAGATATCTGGCCCTCTCAAGGACTTCTGGACTTTTCTCACTTCCCTAGAATGTCCAATCAGTAATCCCAGATTCTACCCTTGCCCAGTTTAGAATCAATACACACCTCCTTCTCTTTCTTTGGGGGAAGTTAAAAGTCAATTTGTTGAAAAGGGTGGGAAACTATACCAACATAAAAACAATTTAAAACTGAAGTCAACTTAAATACTTTAAGATACCCTGCTCCAAAGTTGAATTGTGAAACTGCAAATTTGTTAGCATTCAGAAGCATGAACCTAACAGTTCACAAAGCAGTAGGATTCTAAATTCTGCAGCTTAAATTTGGAATTTTAATTATATGATTGATGCTTAAATTAATTAATTGCAAAGTGTATGCTAATTGTTTAATTGGTTGCTTGATCTATATAGATCATTTTTTGAATTAAATGAGTTGATTTACAAAGTTTATTGATTGGATGTGACAATGAATTATTTCACTGACTACCTGATTTGCAATTTTCCCAATTAATTCACAAATCTTTAGCTGCAACTCAGCTCATTGAGAGAGAGCCTATTTCAGGTGATCTATATTCAGTCTGTCATGACTAAGAGATATTTATTATATAAAACAGGTAATAAGGACAGATTAAAATTAATGGGAACTGTAAATATGTTAAATGAATGGATAACAAGAAAGTAATCTAGCTATGTTTGTCACTATAAATTTCATGTATTTGCAATGCTGTTTTAAGAAATTTAAAATTCATCTCTGAATAGTAAGGGAAACTACGGGATCTTGGCAAGAGGTTACTAACCTAACAAACACAAAAAACTGACAGAAGCAGAAGAAAGCGATTTAGATGAGAAAAATGTCATGGTATAGTAGCTAAGAGTTTTGTAACCAGAAGGACTTGAGTTGAAACCGAAGCTCCATCACTCATGGGCTATGGGATTTCAGAGAATAAGCTTTACCTCTTTGAGTTTCAGTTTCCACTTCTATAAAAAGGGTATAATCACCTAACTGAGAGGTGGCTGTGAAGATTAGATAATATATGTAGCATCTAGCACAGAACAGAGGTAAAAAACAAATGGTATGGTAACTATAATAAAGTCAGATGGAAAACAACTTCTACAGTTATGTCAATTTTTAAAGATAAATTGTGGGTACATATTAGAACAACAAAGCAACAGTGCAACTGAGCGACACGTTCCATGTGCATACATCTGTAACGGGAGTTAAGTTAACATGTCCATTGTGCTCCAGCCTTGGGGCCACTGAGCCTCTGGGGTTTTATGAACAGGGCAGACACTGATGAAGCAAGCAACAGACAGCACAGATTATTTATTGCTGTGTAAATCATCCTGAGGAATGTCTGTGATTCTCCAGCACCACAGAGGTTTTAAGGGCAAATAATAAGCCTATTGATCAAAGCAGAAAGCCAAACATCGGCATCAAGAATTCTGCTTTGATTGTCATGGGGCACCCCCAAATCCCCTCAAAACAAACTCAACACATGTCACAGGCTAAGATCTGAGAGCTAAAAGACTCACTGCCAAGTGCTATTATTCTCCTCAGTTCTTAAATACAAAGTGAGAAATCACTTACTCATTCAAAAAACCTTTGTGAAGTGCCTACCCTGTGCTGAGCCTGTCCTAAGCACCAGGAACAAAGCAAGGAAAAAAATGAATGATTCACCCTGTATTAAATAAGACTAACGGAAGTCTTTTCTGTCATTAGTAAAGTTTAACAGCAAACAGTGCTCCAACCCCTACAAACCCAAAATTGAACACCTGAGGGGAAAATGACTAGAATTCCATATTCTATGCATGGACACATTGGTTCCTTTGTGCCTTACAAAAGAATCCTTAATAAAAGAAGCTACCGTGGTATTTTTTTTTTTATAATTTTATTTATTTATTTATTTTTTCCCCCAAAGCCCCAGCAGATAGTTGTATGTCATAGCTGCACATCCTTCTAGTTGCTGTATGTGGGACACGGCCTCAGCATGGCCGGAGAAGCGGTGCGTCGGTGCGCACCTGGGATCCGAACCCGGGCCGCCAGCAGCGGAGTGCACGCACTTAACCGCTAAGCCACGGGGCCGGCCCGCTACCGTGGTATTTTGACTTCTAAAACTGCGTCAGGACTCCAAATTAGTACAAGTACAATAAGCATCATTAGCTACATTTATCGAGTGCTATGTGCCGGACACTGTGCAAAGTGGTTTAGACACATAAGCTCACTGAATCTTCACATCAACTCTGTGAGTCATTTATTATTATTTCTATTTTACAAATTAGAAAACTGAGGTTCAATGAGGTTAAGTGGTTTGCTCAAGACTAAACAGCATGTAAGCAATAGAGCTGAGATTCAAACCTAGGCTGTCAAAAGCCCTCACTCTAGGGGCCGGCCCTGTGGCATAGCAGTTAAGTTCGCGTGCTCCACTTCAGCGGCAGGGTTCGCAGGTTCCGATCCCGGGCGCAGACCGACGCACTGCTTGTCAAGCCATGCTCTGGTGGCATCCCATATAAAGCAGAGGAAGATGGGCACGGATGTTAGCTCAGGGCCAATCTTTCTCAGCAAAAAGAGGAGGACTGGCAACGGATGTCAGCTCAGGGCTGATCTTCCTCACACACACAAAAAAGCCCTTACTCTTGACCTTCACTGATCCCTCTGCCAAAGCCATGGCGTGTCAAGACTTCCCAAGGCCCTTGGGAACCCATGTGCCTGTGGAAATGCTACATACTTTGAAAAGGAGGAGGAAACCACGACATATTACTTATAAAAAATTAGAAGCTCAGAGAGATTTATTTCTACCTCCTCACTTTTACAGATGGGGAATAGATGCCTAGAAAAGAGGAATGACATGCCCAGGATCACCCAGTTAAACAGTGGCAAAGCTGGTCCTAGAGAACTCAGATTACCTTACTTCTCTTCCATTACTTTTTGATCAAATCAGAAATTGGTAGCATTTTGAAAAGGGGAGAGAAAAAAGGGGCAGGTGTGGTCCCTGACTCAGGAATCCCCCAAATATAGACATCTGGAGCTTATAAAACAGTAAAAAGAGGGGCGTCTCCTTACGACATAGTTTGGTAGAATGAAGGGGGAGGTCTGCAGTCAGATCTGTTTTTTGTTTGGTTTAATTTTTTTTTTTTTTAAATCTTCCTTTATTGTATCTTTTCTTTTTCTTTTTTTTTTTTTTTGTGAGGAAGATCAGCCCTGAGCTAACATCCATGCCAATCCTCCTCTTTTTGATGAGGAAGACTGGCCCTCGGCTAACATCTGTGCCTATCCTCCTCCACTTTATATGGGACACCGCCACAGCATGGCCTGACAAGCAGTGCATGGGCGCGCGCCCGGGATCTGAACCCAGGCTGCCAGCAGCGGACCACGCGCACTTAACCACTACACCATGGGGCCTGCCCCCAGATCTGGTTTTAATGCTACCTCAACTACTAACCAGCTGTGTGACCACATCTCTCTGAGCTCCATTTTCTCATCTATAAAAAGCTTTCCTCGATTTCTATAGGAGAATCATTTGGATTTCTAGAGAATCCAACTGACTCTCCACTGTGGTCTTACAGAACTTGGTTAATATTTCTGCATATAACTTATCATATTGCTCTTTTTCTTATTTATGCATCTACATTCTCTTGAAGAGCAGGGATTTTTCCATTGTCTTTGTGTCATCAGTGAAGAGTAAAATGGCTGGCATTTAGAAGGTACTTAACAAATATTCGTTGAATGAATGAATATATGAATGTGTAAACTGAATCACTACCCATGAAAAAAACATAAAGGGTGTTATTAATGATGTGTGTGTTAACGAGAAGAGGAGAAGTAATAAGCTTTTCTTTTTCTTGCTTGCCACACTGATATCTGTTAACCAAATGGGGCTTTCTAGGCAATGCACATGTGTCAAAGATTGCAATTCAAGACAAGAGGAAAAGGCACAGGAAGAGGTGAGGATGAAAGAGGCATTTTTACAGTTCATCAAGATATGGTTACTGGCATTTCACTTTTTTACACTGAGAAATTATCACAATCATGTGAAAATGTTCAATTATATATATATATAAAAAGACTAGAAGTGGGGGCCGGCCCGGTGGCACAAGCGGTTGAGTGCGCCCACTCCACTGCGGCGGCCCAGGGTTCGCCGGTTCGGATCCCAGGCGCACACTGATGCACCGCTTGTCAAGCCATGCTGTGACGGCGTCCCATATAAAGTGGAGGAAGATGCGCACGGATGTTAGCGCAGGGCCAGTCTTCCTCAGCAAAAAAAGAGGAGGATTGGCAGTTGTTAGCACAGGGCTGATCTTCCTCATGTACACACAAAAAAAAGACTAGAAGGAAAAGTACCAAAAAGTTTACAAAGGTTATGTTTACATTTAATCAATGAACACTTATTTCTTTCTAAATTTCTGTACTTTCCAGATGTCCCATAATGAGTATGTATAACTTTCATTTTCCTTTCTTTATAAAATATGTATTTTTTGATAAGGGTAATAATACGTGCTTACTATAGACAATTTAGAAATAAGGAACAGTACAAAGAAGAGTGGGAAATCTCTCACCCTAAGACACAGAAAGAATCACCTGTCCTAGAGACTCCGAGCATTGCCTGCCTCACCCATGTCCCATGATTCCTAAGTGTGGTGATTTCCAAGCTCTGGAATTACAGGATAAATAACCATACCTACTAAATAAGGGTCTTGTAAGGATTAAACGACTTAATTCATTGCACAGTGCCTGCCATGAAGAAGGATTCTCATTTTGCCAAGATTTTCTTCCACCCCTTCTGATTACACAGAAGCAGAATTAACTATCTAACAGAAGCATGGCAGATATCATGAGATAGAGAAACCCCAAAGTCCTGCTTGTGAGTCACTAGCAGAGAGGGAGGAACGATGACTAATGAACACATACAGGACAATTGGGTCCACAAGAAAGAGGCTTACTTTTCGAGTTGGGTTGGTACGGAAGGAGCAGTCGCCCCAGTGACCATGAAGATTGTGCGAGGACTTGAAATCTGAACAACGAATGGATGCAAAATGAAGCCTGTTGCCAGAAAGAGATCCTTGTGGGGGAGATATATCTCCAAAGCTTTAATGAGGACAAGTAACTGAATTTCACTTATTGATATTTCATCAAATAAGGCTAAAATTTTTCATTAGAAAAATTTATTTCATTGAATTGTTGACCAATATTCATTTTATGATCAAAGGCCAGTATGACTTTTATGAAGAGATAGAAGCCTAGCACATATATAGATGGTATTTAATTCATATATGAAAATTCAGGAGCACTCCAGGAAGCATCCCAGATGTCTACCAAATGTGGTCTAACATGTTCAATTTACATACTTATGAAAATTCACTCTTATCTTTGGAAAATGTGAAACACACTTAAGTATGATGACCGAACAGATGAACGCTTATTGTCTTTTTTAATGAAAGATAAAAGAGCACATGATTCTGAAATGTCCAGAACTCTCATTACTTGGGCTTTGCTGTTTATTTTTATGACAGCATCAATATTAAGAGTGTCAGGCAGTAGCAAGAGAAAGAAAGGTCCTGAGGGTTGCAGCTCACAAGTTCATCTCTTTGAAGTCAGAGAAAAGATTTTTAACTGTCAAGATTTCCTTTTCTCCAAAATAACGCCCCCATAAATGGACACTAAAAACTGATAAATAATATCATAAGGTTTGTCCAGCCACAGCAACCTCACACAAGAATAGTTAAGTCTAAATTTTCTGGTAAAGAAGCTCTAGGGAGAAAATGCCCACTAATTTCTAAGTGGAAGCAAGACTTGCATATTGTTCTTTCTGAGCTCCTTTTTGGATAGTTTCTATTGCTGTGTCTTCAAGTTCATTCATTTTTTCTTTTGCAGTGTCTAATCTGCTGGTAATCTCATCTGGTGTAGTTTTCATTTCAGATACTATAGTTTTCATCTCTAGAAGTTCCATTTGGGTTTTTAAAAAAATATCTTCTACTTCTTTCCTCTTCATGTTCATGTTTCCCTTTATCATCTTGAACATACAGAGCGTGTTTATAGTAGCTGTTTTGACATTCTTGTTTGCTAATTCCATCATTTCTGGCATTTCTGGAAAGTCCTCCTTTGTATTATCCTGAACTAGAGAGAGATTGTTAACAAATTCAGTTGGAAGAATTCTAAATTTCAGAAACTCATGAAGTCTATTACAAATTCACCCTGTAAACATTCACCCTCAGTCCCACTATCAGAGGGACCTTTCAGAAACACAATGTGATACTGTCACCCCCCTGCTTAAAACTCCTCACTTCCCTTGGAATAAAAATAAAAGAGCCATTAAAAGTACCTGGCTTCCATAAAGCCTTCCCATTATACTTTGCCTTGCTTTCCAACCCAGTCTCCTGTCATTCCAGGACATATATCTTAGGCTCTAGTCACACCAACTGCCTGCAGTACCCTGATCAGGTCATACGCCAGCTCCCATCTCTGTACACACAAGCCTCTCAGTCCACAGGTTCCCTGTTCCAAGTCTGTCTAGTCATCTTTTGAGATTTAGTTTAAGCATCCATTCTACTGGGCAGGCTTCCCTGACATCCCTCCCACCCCTATTCAACCCAGTCCTCCATCTTCAGGCAGAATTAGAAAAGCCCTTCTCTATGTCCACACAGCACTCTGGATGTCCACTATTATAGCTAGTCTCAATGACAATGGAGCTGAAATTGTGTAATTTGGTGTCTGTCTCATTCACTAGCCTCAATCTTGAGGCCATAAACTTTACTTGATGACTATATCCCCAGTGCCTTGCATAGTTCCTGGGATGGTATAGACAGCATGTAAATGCTTGCTGACTAAGTGATTTTAAGAATAAAATAATGGGCCGGCCCCGTGGCTTAGCAGTTAAGTGTGCGCGCTCCACAACTGGCGGCTGGGGTTCGGATCCTGGGCGCACACCAACGCACCGCTTCTTCGGCCATGCTGAGGCTGCATCCCACATACAGCAACTAGTGGGATGTGCAACTATGACATACAACTGTCTACTGGGGCTTTGGGGGAAAAAAGGGGAGGAGGATTGGCAATAAATGTTAGCTCAGAGCCGGTCTTCCTCAGCAAAAAGAGGAGGGTTAGCATGGATGTTAGCTCAGGGTTGATCTTCCTCACACACACACACACACACACACACACACACACACACACAAAAGAATAAAAAGATGGATAGATGCATGGATGAAAGGAAGGAGAGTATGAAGGAAAGAAGGACATCTCAGATGGTCATAATGTCTCTGGTGCTATCACCATGAGAAGAGCCTCATTTCTCTGTATAGCATGGTAGCTAAGACCAAGGGAAATGGTTGACCTTGGGTTCAAATCCTGACTCTGCCACTTGCTAAATATGTGATCTCAGGGAGTTACTCAGTTTCTCTTTGTTATTATCTATGACTTATAGAGCTGTTATAAGGAACACAATAACACACTTACAGTGCTTGGCATGGAGCATGACACATAGCAGGCACTCCTGTGTGTTCGTATCTACCAACTCATTGCCTAGTACTGTGGTGACTCTGGCACTTGGGAAATGTTGACAATGGGCAATCTTTCTGTCCAGCTCCATGAACAAAGCGCTTGTAGTGACTCCTCTCAAATCTTCATTACTTAATGAAGTTATTATTACTTTCATTACTTAAATTACTTCATCATGTAAATAAACATATCACTCGGTTGAAAACATATAACTCAGTGATTTTTATTGAATAAAGGTTTGTAGACAGTCAGAAGCTTGTCTTAGCAGACACCCGGAGAAGGGCCTCCCTGGCATGGCAAGGGCGGAGAATTTTAGTCCAGACCCTTGAATGTTCCTACGTTCTCTCTTTCATTCCACAAATGATTTATTGAGCATTTGCTACGCGTTAAGCACTATGGTACAAACTGGGGAATACAAGCCAATAAAATAGACATGGTCCAGGCTCCAAATTCATAGCCATCCTACTGCTTCTAAGACTTCTTCACTTGGGTATCTCTCAAGTAATCTCAGTCTTCATCACATCCAAAACCGAAATCTTTACTCACCTCACTCTGAACCTATTTATTCTCTAGGACATCCCATTTCAGCACCACCATCCACACAGCTTTTCAATGTCCAGTCTTAGGCCTTTATTTCTTTTCAAGCACCCATGCTGGAGGCTTCAATTAATATCTCTATGCAGCTGACTCCTAAATTCACATTTCTAGCTCATCTCTCTCTCTTTTAAACTCCAAACATGCAAATATAAATGATTATTTGAAAACTTCTCTTTTTTTTACAGCAAAGCCATCTCAAACTAACAGGCAGAAGACCAAATTCATGCTGCCCGTCCCACTCCCCTTCACAAACCAAAACCAAAACCATCTTCCAACGCTCCCTGTCTCAGTGAAGGGCACAACACAAAAACGTGCAAGTCAGAAGTCGTTGATGCCTCTCCTCTCCCACGTTTCCCACATCTAACCCATCCCTAAGTCCTGTGAACTTTACCTCTCAAATATTCCCAGAATCGGTCCACTTCTCTCAGTCTCCACTGTGGCCCCTGCCCACCTCTCAGTCTCACTCCACTCTATTTTCTCTTCCCCTCTTCGTGCTCCGGCCACACTGGCCTGCTTTAGTTTCCTGACCTCAACATGCTTCCTCCTGCCACAGCATGGCTGCCATGTGGTTCCCTCTGCCAGGAACCTCCTCCTGCCAAATGCCTCTGGTGTCACCTTCTCAGGGAAGTGCTCCTTGATTCCCAGCCTAGGTTCTCATAAATGGCATTCCTTTCATTCAGAGCACTTAACTCAGTTTTTAAGTAAATGTGATTTGGTTTAATTATTTGAATTATTTGTTCATTTCCCTCACCAGACTGTGGAATTCATGAAAGAGAGACAATGTCTGGTTCCACTCACCACTGTATACCCAGAAAAATGCCTGGTATATAGCAAACACTCAATAAATATTTATTGAATGCATGAATGAATACAAACGATAAGTGAAATGAGCCAGTTACAAAGTGCTATTACACTTGATAATTTCTTCTTCCCCACCAAATTGTAGATTTTTTGAGTATAGCCTTTGCATTTCTCTTGGTTTCCATTTTATCCTCAATACCTAGGACCTGGAACTCCATAAATATTGGCTGAATGAAGGAACGACGAAGGATTAAGCCTTTGAGATTAAGCAGGATATCCAGAGGAGAAGAGTGAGAAAGCCATTTCTGATTAAGGAAACAGCAAAAGCAGACATGGTATCAGTGTCAAGAAGCCGCCAGTTAAAGAATGTAATGCGCCAGGATGCATGGGAGCATAGGTGGGGTTCAGAATGGGAAGGGTCTCTTAGGCTATATCATTTAGGCAAGTGGTTCTCAATGATGACTCTAAGGAATATACATTAGAAGCAGCAATAGAAGAAGAATAGATAGAGGTGGGCATGCAGACAGCAAAAAAAAGGGAAGTATAAAGAATTCAAATTGCCAAGTTGTCAGAAAACATATAATGTAAGGTCAAATATTCCTATATCCTTTCATAAGCCCATAAGGGCATCAGTGTATCACAGCACAGTACAATTGTTTGAGTCATCAAGAAAGGGCTAAATCATGCTACTCTTGCTGAACTACTACGAGTACTGGTTGTGGTAGTAGCTGGCTGTAGTTAAAGAATTTAGCAGCAACAGATATGAACATTTACTGAGCACCTGGCATGTATTTTTTCATTTTATTTTCAAAACTAGTCTGTTAGAAAGTTTCTATCCTCATTTTACACACGAGAAAACTGGAGTACATGGTGCTGAAGTAATTCATCCAAGATCACCCTGATGGTAAGTATTAACACCAGAATTCAAACCCAGACTATGGCTTTGGATCCCACACTCTTAACCACTATGCTATTGCTCTGATTAAAGAGGCAGGGGAGGGGCTGGCCCGGTGGTGCAAGTGGTTAAGTACGCGTGCTCTGCTGTGGCGGCCCGGGGTTTGCCGGTTCGGATCCCGGGCGCGCACCGATGCACTGCTTGTTGAGCCATGCTGTGGCAGTGTCCCATATAAAGTGGAGGAAGATGGGCACGGATGTTAGCCCAGGGCCAGTCTTCCTCAGCAAAAAGAGGAGGATTGGCAGATGTTAGCTCAGGGCCGATCTTCCTCACACACACACAAAACAAAGGCAGGGGAAAATGTTAATACATTATAGAGAGCTTCTACAAAAAATCATTAAAATAAAGTTTGGTACTGAATGAGATAAACCCTCAACTATCTACAAAACCCACCAAGTTTCCCAAGGGCTCTAGGTAGCAGAGGTTACATTAGAATGATGAGAATCGCAGTGAACTCCACTGCATGGCTATACCATGTCTTAGTATACTCTATAGCTGCACTTTTCCAACATGTGGCAACTGAGCACTTGAAATGTGGCTAGTCTGAATTGAGTTGTGCTGTAAATAGCAAATACCAGATATTGAAAACTTAACGACAAAAAAAAAGAACATTAAATATCTCATTAATAATTTTTATATCAATTATATGTTGAAATGAAATTGTAGCTGCAATGGGTTAAATAAAATATATTACGAAAATTAATTTCACTCATTTCGGGGAAACTTGTAAAAATGCAGTTACTAGAAATTTTAAAATTGCAAATGTGGCTCACATTTGCAGCTTGCATTATATATTTTTCCAGTTTTATTGAGATATAACTGACATATAACATCGTGTAAGTTTCAAGTATACATGTTAATTTGATACACTTACATATTACAAAATGTTTACTACCAAGTAGCATTAACTAACATTTCCATCATGTCACATAATTATCATTTCTTTTCTATGGTACAAACATTTAAGATCTATTCCCTCAGCAACTTTCAAGTATATAATACAGTATTGTTAACTGTAATTGCTATGCTGTACATTAGATCCCCAGAACTTATTCAACTTCTAACTGGAAGTTTGTACCCTTTGACCAACACCTCCCCACTTCTCCCATCCCCCAACCCCTGGTAACCAGCATTCTAATCTGTTTCTATAAATTTGGTTTTTTTAGATTCCACATATAAGTGATATCATACAGTATTTGTCTTTCTCTGTCTGGTTTATCTCTCTTAGGATCATGTCCTCAAGGTCCATCCATATTGTCACAAATGGCAGGATTTGCTTCTTTCTCATAGCTGAATAATATATATATACACACATACCCACCATGTCTTCTTTATCCATTCATCCATAGACACACACTTAGGTTATTTCCATATTTTGGCTATTGTGAACAATGCTGCAACAAACATGGGAGTGCAATTATCTCTTTGAGACTCTGTTTTTTTGTGTGTGTGTGTGAGGAAGATTAGCCCTGAGCTAACATTAGATGTCAATCCTCCTCTTTTTGCTGAGGAAGATTGCCCCTGGGCTAAGATCCGTGCCCATCTTCCTCTATTTTTTTTATATGGGACGCAGCCACAGCATGGCTTTACAAGCGGTCCATCAGTGTGTGCCCAGGATCCGAACCTGTGAACCCCGGGCTGCCGAAGCGGAACGCACACACTTAACTGCTACGCCACCAGGCCAGCCCCGAGATCCTGTTTTCATTTCCTTTGGATGCATACCCAGAAGTGGAATTGCTGGATCATACAGTAGTTCTATTTTTAATTTTCTGAGGAACCTCCATCCTGTTTTCCATAGTGCTTGTATCAATTTACATCCTACCAACAGTGCACAAGGGTTCCCTTTTCTCCACATCCTCGCCAACACTTGTTATATCTCATTTTTTTGATGATAGCCATTCTAACAGGTGTGAGGTGATTGTATTATGTTTCTTTTGGACAGCACTGCTCTATAGCCAGAAATTTCTACTCACTGAGCATGGCAATAATCTCCAAAGTATACTACTCCAGCTTTCTAGACTATAGCAAAATTCTTCAGGCTTTTAGTAGCTCACCTGTCAGTAGCCTGATAAAGAGCAATGGTAAATAAAAGACCAGTGAAATATGTTGAATGTCTAAGGGACACTGAAAAAAAGAAAGCAAGGAATGTCCATTCTAGTGTACAATGGAATCATAATATATGACTAAAGTCTCTGCATAAAAATTGGGACTAGTCAAAATTACCCTTGAAAATCCCTTAAATTATCTATGGAGTAGAGTAAATGTAGTTTTGTGTAAACAGCAGGTGTATACATCCCATATCTCAAGTTCATGACAGGGTAAAACCTCACTGAATTTTATTTTTCTTTCCTTTACAAACAGGTGTTACTAAAAGATATTGTTTCACTCTTGAATCTGACAGAGAAATATAAATTAAGGAATGTTTTAAAAAATCTTACAGGTCAGAAATAGATCTACACAAATATAGTCATATGATCTTTGACAAAGGAGCAAAGGCAATTCAACGGAGAAAGGATGTTTTTTTCAACTGGATATTCACCTGCAAAAAAAAAAAAATGAAATCTAGGGGCTGGCCCCGTGGCATAACGGTGAAGTGCATGCGCTCCGCTGCTGGTGGCCTGGGGTTCGGATCCTGGGCACGCACCGATGCACCACTTGTCAGGCCATGCTGTGGCGGCGTCCCATATAAAGTGGAGCAAGATGGGCACAGATGTTAGCCCAGGGCCAGTCTTCCTCAGCAAAAAAAAGAAAGAAAGAAAGAAAGAAAGAAATCTAGACATAGACCTTACACCTTTCACAAAAATTAACTCTAAATGGATCACAGACCTAAATGTAAAGCACAAAACTATAAAGCTTCTAGAAGATAACACAGGGGAAAATCTAGGTAATCTTGGGTTTGATAATGACTTTTTAGATACAACACCAAAAGCACCATCTATGAAAGAAAAAATTGATAAGCTGGAGTTCATTAAGATGAAAAACTTCTGCTCTATAAAAGATGCTGTTAAGAGAATGAAAAGATAAGACATAGATTGGGAGAAAATCTTCATAAAACACATATCTGATAAATATACAAAGAACTCTTAAAACTCAACAGTAAAGGGCCGGCCCCGTGGCTTAGCAGTTAAGTGCATGCGCTCCGATGCAGGCGGCCGGGGTTCGGATCCCGGGTGCGCACAGACGCACTGCTTCTCCGGCCACGCTGAGGCTGCGTCCCACATACAGCAACTAGAAGAATGTGCAACTATGACATACAACTATCTACTGGGGCTTTGGGGGAAAAAAAAAAAAAAAAAACTCAACAATAAAAAAACAACCTGATTAAAAACATAGGAAGGGGCTGGCCCGGTGGTGCAAGCGGTTAAGTGCATGCACTCCACTGTGGCAGCCCGGGGTTCGCCGGTTCGGATCCCGGGCATGCACTGACACACTGCTTGTCAGGCCATGCTATGGCTGCGTCCCATATAAAGTGGAGGAAGATGGGCACGGATGTTAGCCCAGGGCCAGTCTTCCTCAGCCAAAAAAAAAAAAAAAAGAGGAGGATTGGCAGATGTTAGCACAGGGCTGATCTCCTCACACACACACACAAAAAAATCGGCAAAAGACCTGAATAGACAGCATACCAAAGAAGACAAACAGATGTCAAATAAGCATATCAAAAGATGTTCAACATCATCTCATTAGGGAATTGCAAATTAAAACAACAATGAGATACCACTGCACGTAGAATAGCTAAAATCCAGAACATGTACAAAACCAAATGCTGGTGAGGATGTGGCACAGGAACTCTCATGCATTGCTGATAGAAATGATAAATGGTATAAACCACTTTGGAAGACAGTTGGGCAGTTTCTTAGAAAGCTAAACAGAGGCTTACCATGCAATCCAGCAACTGTTCTCCTAGGTATCTGCAAAATGAATTGAAAACTTATGTCCACACGAAAACTTGCACATGAATGTTTATAGCAGCTTTATTCATAATTGCCAAAACTTGGAAGCAACCAACCTGTCCTTCAATAAGTGAATGGAAAAACAAACTGTGGTATATCCATACAATGGAATATTATTCAGCAATATGAAAAATGAACTATCAAGCCACAAAAAGACATGAAGGGAACTTAAACGCATATTGCTAAGTGAAAGAAGCCAGTCTGAAAAGGCTACATATAGTATGATTCCACCTATCTGACATTCTGGAAAATGCAAAACTATCAAGACAGTAAAAAGATGAGTGGTTGCCAGAGGTGAGGAAGGAGCGATGAACAGATGGAGCACAGGGCATTTTTAGGGTGGTGAAACCACTCTATATGATACAATCATTAGAGCTGTACAAGACAAAGAATGTACCCTAATGTAAACTACTGACTTTAGTTAATAAATAATGTATCAACACTGGTTCATCAATTGTAATAAATACACCACAGTAACGCAAGATGCTGATAATAGGGGGAAATGAAGAGCAAGCAGGAAGGAGATGAAATTTTAAAAAAATCTTACAGGTAACCAGCCTTAGAATTAAAAATAAATTGAAATAAAAAATAAAGTATAAAAAATAAAGCTTAAAACAAGTTGACTAACATGAAACCAACATGTTAGTGGTTATAATAAATGTTAGTAAGATAAACTTCCCTATGAAAACACAGTGACTTACATTGGGTCAAAAAAGAAAAATCTCACAAAATTATTCAACATATCTAAAACAAAAAGGCAAAAGTAAAAGGCTGAACAAAGATATATTAGGCAAGTGCAAAGAAGAACACAGGGAAAAAAGTTCTATTACTGACATAAAGCAAAGAAAAAGGCAGGACACGATACATAAATAAAACAAATAGGACTTTCATATTGAAAAAAGTACAACTCACAATAAAGATATGAAATGCATGAATCTTTTTTGTACACTAAAATATATAAAGTGGAAACTGTTGAAATCTCAAGAGAAATTGACAAATGCACAAGAAAATAGAAATTTTCATCCATTTCTCTTAATCATCCACAGACCAAATAGTCAAAAAATGTAAGAACATAATAGTAATTATAAGATGTGATTTATAAGTATATATTGAATTCTGTAACCTATAGAGAATAATTTTTTCCAGAATCCACTGTTTATAAAAATTTATTGTATAGTAAGTCCCCAAAATATAAATAAATCTCTAAGTAGAAATTGTATAGGTCACATTTTCTGACAAAAATTCAATAAACATGAATCTATTTAACAAAGTTTAAATTAAAAAATTCAACTACCTAGAGATTGAAATTATTTCAGTTAGTTTCTTCCAAATGTTTCCCCTAAAATCAGTGCATCAAAATAAGCAAGGAATCAGCTTAAATACCATATTCCAATCTTGCTCAAGAATTAACAGGTATAAGAGGAAGCCAAGAATTCCAGCCAAATCCTCCATTCCTTCCCTGGGGCCAAAGCCTACTATCATAGACCATTATCAAGGCACAGAGGCAGGAGAATGATATTCTTAAATAAATGGTTTTCTTGACAACCAGAGTGAATTGGAGGGAAGCTCTCCCATTCATCCAGCAATTTGGTCCCCTGTGAATGAAGAGCTCTTCCACAGGGTCAATCCACTGGAAAAGATCAAATAAGGATCTATTCCAACACTTACGTACAAACAGAGCAACTATTAAAAAACATCAACATGCTAGGTACACTCAGGAATATAAATCTTAAGATGTACTCAACTTCAGAGGCTTACGAGCTAATATAAAAGATAATCTCTACTTTGGGGGTTCAGAATTGCTAATTAAATTGTTTGAATCTTCCTTATCCTTACTAATTTTTGGTCTGCTTCCTTTATCCATTTCTGATAGGAATGTATTGAAATTTCCCATTTTGTCTGTGGATCAGTCAATGCCTCTTTATAATTCCCTTAAAATACGAGACTATGTTGCTAGATGCATACATAGTCAGAATTATTATATTATTTTGGTGGGCTATTCCTGTTTTCATTATACGGTTTACCAAAATATTTCTATTGATATGTTTTTTGCCTTAAATTCTGTTTGACTCACTGCCACTGCTCCCCACACCCGCAACCTCCATCCCTGTTGGCCAAGTGAAGCTGAAGACTCTGGCCCCTGGGAAAGAGGAAGGAGGAATGGCTGCGTGGCGGCTTTTGGACTGAGAAGGAAATAAGGGTCTTTTGGAGAGCAAAAGTTTTTAATTTTAATGAAGTCCAATTTATCAATTCTTTTTCTATTATGGATCATGCTTTTAGTGTCATGTATAAGAACTCTTCACCTAGCCCTCAATCCCAGATTTTCTCCCGTTTTCTTCTAAAAATTTTATAGTTTTACATTTAAGTCACAATTCATTTTGAATTAACTCTACACAAGGTATGAGGTTTAGGTTGTAGTTGATTCTTTTGGCTTATGGATGTCCAATTGCTCCAGTACCATTTGTTGAAAAGGCTATCTTTTCTCCATTTAATTTGTATGTGCTTTTAATACAAAGACTCGTTCATATCTGCTTTCAATTCTGGGAAATTCTCTGGCATTATCTCTCAAATATTGTTTCTCTGCTATTCCCTCCATTCTCTGCTGCACACATGGGAGGTTTTCAATCTTTCTTCCATGTTGCTTAACTTACTCATCTTTCATTATTTGTATCTCTTTATCTCTGTGTTACATCTGCTAGGTTGAATTCATTAGTCCCTTCTTTCAACTCATTCCCTCTTTAACTTGGCCCAGTCTAGAGTTTATCTCATACACTCTTTTTTTTTACTGCATTTTATATTTCCAGTACTTTTAATTGGTTCTTTTCTAAATCCACCTCTTGATCCTCATCTGTTCAGTTTTGTTTCACAATTTCCTAGAAGTTTACCATGGATGTTATTCCTTCATCTCTTTGATGATTTTAAACATATTTACTTGAAATTATTTTTCAGATTGCTTTATTATATTTTGTTGGGAGTGAACTATATTATATTGTCTTTCTTTCTTAGTACTAGTTATACTCATTTGCTTTGGAATTTTATTTGCTAGCTCTTCTTGAATAGGAATACTTTCTATCTCTCTCTCTCTCTCTCTCTCTCTCCCCCTTCCCCCTCACCCTTTCCTGTCTAGTGCTTTTATAGACATGGCCCCCATCTTCCATCCTTGTCCGATCAGAGGCCTCCAGTCTAAAACCAGGTATTATATTGGCAGCTCAGGGTTCCTATCCTTTGGCAACACCAGGGATATCATAAACCCAGGCACATCATGGCCAGGTCCTGGTCACACTGCTATCTCTATTCCTCTGCCACCCCAGGAACACAACTTTAAACAAGCCACAGACCCAATCAACTTGGTTCAGTTTCTTTTCATAGGTAGGACAGTCCCACCCCAGCTCCTAGTTTCCAGCAGTGAGACTCCCTCTGTCCCCATCCAGGTATGAAGTTCCTTTGGTCCCCATACCCTCAAACAGCATTTCCCACTCTTTTTTGACATCATGGTATACTTAGAAAATGTATGTGAATGGCGCACAGGTAGATGGATGAGACTGTTCCCTACACAGAAATAATGGCTGGGGGCTCTGACCTCTAGGCCCTGCCTAGCTGCTCTGAAGCCTGAGAAAAATCAGTATTTCACACACTGGTAAACTCATTCACGGCATGTTCTTTAGGAAATAATACTCTAAAAGAATCAACTCCTAACACACTCTGCCTATTTCTGTACTTGGTTCTGTTTCCAGTCCATGAGGGTGTTTACCTTGTTATTAAAGTACAACTATGTCAATAACACATTTCATTTATCATTACTATGTATTTGGAGCAGAATACAGACTTTGAAGCATGAATGTAAAGGGCCATCATACCCAGAGGTCCATGCTCTTCCCTCTGTTTAGACTACCCTCCTCTCAACCTCTCTGCATCACTTTTTCCTACTCCTCCTTCAGGTTTCAGTGTAGATGTCACTTAATCAAGGCTGCTTTTCATGACTCCACTCTCACCACCCGATATGGGGTCAGATCTTCTCACAGAATCTGATTTTACTTTGTGTTTTTATTGTTATATTATTATTGCTTACTAATCTTAGACAATAAGCTCCTTGATGGCATGAACTGCCTTTTTCACTTCTCTATTTCCAGATCTAGCACAATACCTGCAGTCACTATGGACTCAATAAATATTTTAATATCACCTATAACAGAGTTTCAAGGAAGGGAGTATAAGGTAAAAGTGAAGAGTGGGGGCTCTGGAGTCAGAGATTCCTGGGTTTAATCCCCAGTTCTATCACTTACTGTGTGATTTAGGAAAGTTACTTAGCCTCTCTAAGCTTTAGTTTCCTCATCTGTAAAATGTACGACACTGTTCAAGTCCCGTCTTTGTTACTTACTAGCTGTGGAACTCCCGGCAAGTTCCTTTCCCTCTCTTTCAGTTCCTGCACTAAGCAATGTTTTAAGGATTAACTCAGACAACATACATAAAGTCACCAGCACGGTGACTCCCTTTCCTGTTTTCTTGCTTCCACTTCATGCTGAAAAGGCACACCACCACAGCTCAGATCTGAGCAGAGCTGCTGACTCAACCCTTTTCTGAGCCTAGGTGGTATCCTGGTTGAAAAGGCTTTCTATTGCTACAGGAGCAATAAAGATTATCTTTATACCCACAATTTATTCAGGCAAAGTGGAGGGCAATGTCAATAAGAACTTGAAAGAATAATTTGTGTGTGTGTGTGTGAGGAAGATCAGCCCTGAGCTAACATCCATGCTAATCCTCCTCTTTTTTTTTTTTTTGCTGAGGAAGACCGGCTCTGAGCTAACATCTATTGCCAATCTTCCTCCTTTTTTTTCCCCAAAGCCCCAGCAGATAGTTGTACGTCATAGTTGCACGTCCTTCTAGTTGCTTTATGTGGGACGTGGCCTCAGCATGGCCGGAGAAGCGGTGCGTCGGTGCGCGTCCGGGATCCGAACCCGGGCCACCAGCAGTGGAGCGCTCGCACTTAACCGCTAAGCCACGGGGCCGGCCCTTGAAAAAATAATTTTAAGAGCAAATTTAAGTGAAAAAAAACAACAGCAGATCGGACCATTCTAACTCTGAAAATGTGAGAAGAGAAAGCCTCCATGAGAATATATTTCCAAAATGAAGGCACGCACAAATGGAAGGCATCCATTTTGCTGTACCCCAAACCCTACTGCTGGGAAGAGCACATGAAACTAGAAGAGGATGGCTGTCAGATAAGAAATTCAAGTATGGGAGAATCGAGGCAGTGAAGCATTCTCAAGTTCAAGTTATGATGTACACACAGAGACCCTACTTTCACTACAGTTTTAACATAATTGTTTAATGAGGAATAGAGCCTAGAGATTGAGAGAAAAACTGAGCCACTGACTGATAACAAAGAAAACTATAATTCAGACCAAAAGGAAATAATGCAAAAACCTTGGCATCAAACAGACTTGGAATCAAAGCTTGACTCTGCTGTCTCCCATTGGTGTAACCTTCAGCAAATAACCACTCTCTCACCCTGAGTTTCCTCCTCAGCAGAATACGGAGCAGAATGCTCACCTCACAAGGAGCCGGGAGAATTAAGTGAGAAATCAGGTATGAAGTGCCCAGTACAGTGCCCAGCTCATGGCAGTTGTTCAACCAACATTAGTTCCCTCCCACTACCTCCCACACTGCTTTTACCAGCAAGCATCACAAAAGGGTTTGGGAACTGCTACAATGTATGTCCTCATGTCCGGATTCACAAACTTATCAATCTATTTTGCAAGCAGATTCTCTGAGATAAGCATGAGGTACACAGGCCCAAGATCTGGGGAGCAACCTGACCTGGATCAGTGTGGACGTCTGGTTCTCAGGCCAATACCTAGAAAGACTGACCAGGCCCAGAATGCAGCATAGGTGGCCGGGAAACAGCCAGAAACTAGAGCAACCAAAAAGAAGGATTACTTGAGCTTCGGCTCCCGTCCTTCGCTTGTGTACTGCCAACAGATGAGCCCGATCAGGTCCTGCACCCTGGCACTGGCCATTGTCACCACGGTCATTGGCAGCAGTCTGTCCTGGCTCGAGTGCAGGGGGAGGTAGACGTCAATCTTCTTGGTTGCTGTTGTGCCTACATGACCCTGCGGACAGAGCACATGCATGAGGGTAAAGCACACAGTCACAGTCATGCAGCCCCTACTGGGCCACCATGATGCTCTCCAGGGCCTGTGTGCAGCACAGCCATTTTTCATACTTTTTGCACAGACCTGCTTATGAGACTGGAATGGTCCCAAAGGAAACACTGTCTAGTTTTAAGGTTTTTTTTTTTTTTCTTTAATTTTCATTTCCTAATGGTCTAACAGATCCAGCACTGCCAGCAGTAAGGTAAATGAGCACTACAGCTAAATAAACAAATCAGAGTGGTGAGCAGACCTGATGTTTGGTGTCAGGAGATTTGCTCTGCTACTTACTCAGTGTGACCTTGGAAAAGTCACCACTAGACCCGGGCATCAGCTGCCCTCTCTGAAAATTGCCACATCATTCCTTGAGACCTTGGGATAAGCTGCATGGGAAGCTGCCATACTCTCTGAGGAAGCATTCAGGCCTGCAGCACTGGAACCAAAGATCTGCCTTCTCAGAGACCATGGGGGACTAATTCCATTATGCAGTACTTCTTTTTTTTTTTCTTTTTTGTGAGGAAGATCAGCCCTGAGCTAACATCCATGCCAATCCTCCTCTTTTTGCTGAGGAAGACCGGCTCTGAGCTAACATCTATTGCCAATCCTCCTTTTTCTTCCCCAAAGCCCCAGTAGATAGTTGTATGTCATAGTTGCACATCCTTCTAGTTGCTGTATGTGGGACGCGGCCTCAGCATGACCAGAGAAGTGGTGCGTCGGTGCACGCTCGGGATCTGAACCCGGGCCGCCAGTAGCGGAGCGCTGGCACTTAACCGCTAAACCACGGGCCGGCCCCACTATGCAGTACTTCTGTTTACTTCAGTCATCTGCACTAAAGTTCAAGGATCCAAGGTCTTCCATTACTGCCCTAACCACCACACCCACACTGCTCTCTCTCTCTATACACAAACACACCTACCCCCCTCCCTCCTGAACCTTCCACTCCCCTCTGGAACTCCTGCACTAATTAGCAAACTTCCATAAATCATCACTTCTTAAAAAACATCCCCTCTGCCTTAATTGAAACCTGCTAGCCATTGAGGATACTGCTTCCTCTGCTGTCCAGAAGATTTTTTCTTGTTTCTTTTTAACCTCCAAATCCTCAAGGCCAGGAGGTGGAGTAGGTGTTCTTGTTCCTATTATTTCCAAACTATTACATCTCCATTCCTGCAGATATCCCTGTTCCTTTGAGATCCAAGCCATCCAACAACACCATCCTCTCCCTCTTCTTTTCTGTTTCTGTTATCCACCAACCTTCCAGTCAATCTCCTGTCTCACTGAAGTCTTGAGCTCTTGGCTCACAGTCTTCTTTCTCACCCCAACTCCTGTCATCATTCTTGGCAATTTCATCTAAAGGAAGAATCCGTCCAATACCCAAGTGTCTCAATCCCTAGACCATGTCACCCCCAACGCCTTTTCATCCACTCCATCTCAAATCACTTGTTGCAGTGGGTATGCCAGAGATCTGCACCAACCCCCAAATCTCAAATTAGAATATCCATTCACTAAATATACTTTAACATAGTTTCATCTCATTTATTCAAGTAGTCCCCCAATTCTTCAACCTACAATCTACTGACCCAGCACCTTTTAGTTATCTATCAGTCGCCCTTCTTTTCCAACACCACCCTCCAGATTACATGATCCATCATTATAATCAACCCTTTGCAAATATAATTTAACACTCTCTTCCTCCACTGGACTCAATTGGCAGAACAGCAATCTGCCAATTGCATTCCTCTGCATTCCTCAGCTAAACATCCCTGGAGAAAAATCATGTAACTGTATAAATTGATTTTACTTTAAATTCATGATGATAAATCTCAAATAGACACTCAACATTGTATAGCAAACCTATTACATCTCCTGATCCAAACTCTACCCCACCCAAGACCACTACCGCACATTTTTCTTCTCTCCTCAAACTTCCCTTACCCTCAGCTCCTGTCCTTTGCTTATGTACTGCCAACAGATGAGAAATACACTTTATTAAGAAAATAAAAGCTTTTGGAAAGGAACTCTCTTATCCTTCCATCACTAAATTCACAAACTTACCTGGATTTAATCACCTTCACCTCCTCCACTACCTGCCCCACCCCTCCGGGAATTCACTCATCTCATTATCTCATTGAAGGTCAATCTCTCCATTTGTGTTCTGTGTCCCTTTGGCTCTCACCTTCACAAGGACTTTCCTCTTTCACTTATCTTCACCTTCTCCTGCATTATCAACCTCTCCCTCTCTTGGCTTCCATGACATACACTCTAGGTTTTTCTCCATCATCTCTGGTCTCTCCTTCTCAGTATCCTTTGCAGATTCCTCTTCCTCTACAGTCTCTATTCAGCATTCTTTAGCCTCTAGATTGGGCTCTCTTTTGTCTACCTCTACAAATTTTCCCTAGGTGATCTTCACCAGTCCCAAGGCTCTAATACAATCTATATCCCGCTGATACCCAAATCTTATCTCCACCTCAAACTTCTCCCTGGAATTCCAAATTCGTACATTGAATTGTCTACACAATATGCAGAAAAGCATCACAGACAACTAAGTTCAAAATCTGAAGTTTTGACTATCCCTTACTCCCTCCCACCCCAAATCATAACAACAGCCTCCCTCATTTCAGTAAATGCTACCACCACGAACCCAGCTTGATTCTTTTTTCTCCTTCATACCATCTACCTACTCCCTTAATAAGTTCCAGTGTGTCTACTTCAAAAATATATTTCAATGGAAAAAGAACAGTCTTTTCAGCAAATGGTGCTGGGACAACCAGATAGCCATATGCAAAAGAATGAATTTGGACCCCTACCTCACACCATATACAAATATTAATTCAAAATGGATTAAAGACCTAAATGTAAAATTCTTAGAAGGAAACAGAGGTGTAAATTCTTCACAACTTTGGATTAGGCAATGATTTCTTTAATATGACACCAAACCCACAAGCACCAAAGAAGAAATAAATTGGGCTTTATAAAAATTAAAAACTTTTGTGCCTCAAAGGACACTATCAAGAAAGTGAAAAGACAACCCACAGAATGGGAGAAAATATTTGCAAATCATATATCTGATAAAGATCTATTATCCAGAATATATAAAGAACTTTTACAACTCAGTAATAAAAATACAAACAATCCAATTTAAAAACGGGCAAACGATCTGAATAGACATTTCTCCAAAGAAAATACACAAATGGCCAATACACACATGAAAAGATGTTCAATATCATCAGTCATTAGAGAAATGCAAATCAAAATCACAATGAGATACCACCTCACACCCACTAGGGATGGCTATATATATATATATATATCGGTGCAGAAGATTGGCCCTGAGCTAATAACATCCATTGCCAATGTTTCTCTTTTTTTTTTTCTTTTTTTGCTTGAGGAAGATTAGCCCTGAGCTAACATCTGTACCAGTCTTCCTCTATTTTGTATGTGGGATGCCTCCAAAGCATGGCTGATGAGTGGAGTAGGTCTGTGCCTGGGATCCGAACCCACGAACCCTGGGCTACTGAAGCAGAGCATGTGGAACTTTAACCACTTGGCCACAGGGCCAGCCCCTATAATTTTTTTTTTTTTAAATAACTGAAAATAAGAAAGGTTAGCAAGGATGTAGAGAGACTGGAACTTTCACAAATTGCTGGTGGAAATGTAAAATGGTGCCACTATTGTGGAAAACAGTTTGCCAGTTTCCCAAAAATTAAACATAGAGTAAACCATATGACTCAGCAATTCTATTCCTAGGTGTACTCAAAAGAACTGAAAACACCTGTTCACATAAAAACTTGTACATAAGTGTTCATAGGAGCATTATTCATGATAGCCAAGGAATGGAAACAACAACCCAAATGTCCACCAACTGGTTAATAGATAAACAAAATCCATACAATGGAATATTATTCAGCCATAAAAAGGAATGAGGTACGGATACATGCTACAACATGGATGAACCTTGAAAACATTATGCTAAGAGGAAGAAGCCAGAAATAGAAAGTCACCTGTTGTATGAATCCATTTATATGAAATGTCCAGAACAGGCAAATCTATAGAGACAGAAAGCAGCTTAGTGGTTGCCAGGACATGGGGGTAACGGGGAACTGAGGAGTATGGAGTTTCTTTGGGGGATGATGGAAATGTTATAGAATTAGATAGTGGTAATAGCTGCATAACTTTATGAATATACAGCAAACCACAGAATTGTATACTTTAAAATGATTAAAAAGATAAATTTTATGTGAGTTTTATCTCAATTTAAAAAATTGAAAAATATATATTTTAAAACCATCTCACTTCTCTCCATCTCCACTGCCACCAAAATACCATGAGGTTTCACCTGGACTTTTCTAATAGATTCCTAACTGACCTCCTGTACTCTTGCCTACTCCAATTTGTTCTTGACACACAAGCTAGATTTTTTTTAACTCAAATTTGATCATATTTACACTTCTGTTTAAATTCCTTCAATAAGTGGTTCCCAAAATACTTTGAATAAAATCCAAATTCCTTGCAGTGTTCAACAAAGCAACTGCATGATCTGACCCCAGGCTACCTCTCCAACTTCATCTACTGCCACTCCCCTGCCTGCTCATCATGCTTCAGCAACACCAGCCTTCTAGAAGTGCCCTGAATGTGTGTGTGTGTGTATGTGTGTGTACCTAGCCTGCTTCTCCCACTTTCAAGGCCATAGTGGGTGCTATTCATTATATCTAGCAGGCTCTTTCTATGCTCTTTGTACCCTCTAATGTGTGGCCTTGGGCAGGTTACTTAATCTCTCTGTTCTTCTGTTTTCCTCATATATAAATAATGAAAATGACAGACTCTACCTATCAGAGGACTCTTTTGAAGGTTATTATTATTATTGTTATTGTTATTATTATTAAAAGCTCAGGTCATATGACATCTCCTCAGAGAAACCTTCACTAATTATCCTATAAAAACAAGCCCCTTACATAGTTATTCTCTCACACATATCCTGTTCATTTCCTTCATAATACTTAACAAGTTGATATTATGTTTTTATTTATGTACCTCTTCAGTGTATGCCTTCCCCACTAGACCCCAGCTTCCATGAAGGCAGCCATAATAATGTCTGCTTTGTTTACTGCTTGCTCTATACACAACAGCTAGCACTGTGCCTGGTGCATAGAAGACTCTCAAAAAAAATCTGTTCAACTACAGAATGAATGCATGAATGACTCAAATGCCTACCAGGACACATGGTAGGAACTCAATAAATGTTACTTTCCTCCATCCAACCCTCTTGCCCTTCCTCTATGGGTCTGTTTCCTGGTAGGAGATGGAGATGGAGGGACTGGAGCAAACCAGTGGTTCTATCTTTAACACTCTATAAGTCTATCATTCTAAGGAGGAAAAAAATGATCAGAACTAGGGTAAGGAAATACATAAAATCAGTTTTAAAAATATTTTTAAAGAAATTCCACTTCTCATATAACCCAGTATTAGATCCACTAATGTTTTTTCACTGAGCCTTGTCTCTCTGTTATAAAGCAAATAATAAAAAAAAGTAATTCTCCTACATAATGCTCTCTCTGTCGTGCATACACACACACGTACACGCACACACACCCACGCATGTTTTCCAGCTTGGAAATAATAATTCTAATGACTAGCAAAGACATTTCTTTTTTTTTTTTTATAACTTTATTTATTTATTTTTTCCCCCAAAGCCCCAGTAGATAGTTGTATGTCATAGTTGCATATCCTTCTAGTTGCTGTATGTGGGACGCGGCCTCAGCATGGCCAGAGAAGCGGTGCGTCGGTGCGCGCCCGGGATCCGAACCCGGGCTGCCAGCAGCGGAGCGCGCGCACTTAACCACTAAGCCACAGGGCCGGCCCAAGACATTTCTAAATAGCACGTGTTTTGACCTTGTCAGGCAGTCAAAGGGTTAAAATCAAAACAGTGGCAACCTTTCTGGGGTGGGTTTATGGCCTCTTCTGGCCCTCTTCTCAATCTCTTTTTCAGACCCAGTCCAGCTGTTGTCATTGCTCTTCCTTCTTATTTCTATTTATTCCTCCTCTTCCTTCTGAAGATCTGGAGGTGAGGGACTACAGGGAACACAGGATCTCAAGATACGAAGATTCACTGAGATGACAAACGTACATATGCTTCACAAACTGTAAAGTGCTTTAGAAATGCAGAGCAGTATGCCAGAAAAGGCCTAAGTTTTGAAATCACATCCATTTCTATTACTCAAGCCTACTACACGGTCACATTAGACCAAAGATAGATGCTAAAGGAGCCCTAGTCATAATACTTATTACTATAACAAGAGCTAGCATTTATTTAGAGCTAACTGTTAAGTAAACTCTGCTAAACGTTTGCCTATCTCATTTAATTCTCGCAATCACTATAAGAGGTAGGGTCTATCATTATTCTCATATTACAGATGAGAAAACTAAAGCTGATAAATCATCTGCTCAAGATCCCCTAACCAAGGCAGAAGAGCCAGGACTCAAACCTATGTACTCTAACCATCAATGCCTTCTTTCCCTAGTTATTCTAAATGTAATCAGTTCCCACTCTCCAAGGCTTGAAAATTATGTCTCCGGCCCTCTTCTAAGAAACACAGCAAAAGCACTGCCTAAAGCAGTCTCCCACAAAAAGAGCTAGCTCTGCGGAGCTGCCTGAGGAGAAGCGTAGGGATGGAACCTCCAGGGAACTCTGCCACCGTCAGCTGACTGCAGGGCAGTTGCTGTTGTTCAGGAAATGAGAGCAGATAGTTACACGGTGCTCCTACGAATCCCTTTATCCTATTTCACAGTGAAATAGCAAGTGTGGGGAAAACTATGAGAATAAATATGGTAGATACTTATTAAATGAATAAAGCACTTTATCTTTTTAATCTTCTAATTCCATCTTGAGGCACTGACAACGGGAAAAAGTGCCTTGCACAAACCCTGAAATTATATATTTTTTAATAAGGAGCCCCTTCTGAAAAAACTCAAGGTGGTGGCATAAGTTAGCTCTATCTAATAGTCCCTGTGTTGCAATATTTAGAGGGAATCATCTAAAACATAAAACAATCCATCAATATAATAGAAAGTAATTAACTTATAAAAAAAAATAAGGTGACCAAAGGATTAAAAGTATTCATCACACATCAAGGCAAGCAATATTCCAAAGACCTAACATCTAACTGTTAAAAAGCAACTAGCAATAAACAAAAATCACAACATAAAGTTTCACTGTATGGCAATTTACGTGTACCCCAATACAGACTTGGGGAAATGGAGGTGTAATTAGAGCACAAGGAAGGGTTCAACACAGAGAGAGGGAAAACTGGGGTAGCCCCATCTTGCTTAGTCACTCATGCATTCAACAAACACCCCCTGAAATACCATGCAGGGCTCTGAAGACAAAGTCAAGTGAGACAGTGCAGACCCTCATCAAACTCATAGTGTGCTGAAGGTCTACGTTGCACAATGTGGTAAAAGCTTTAAGAGGGGGAGCTTCAGGCTGTCACAAAAGCTCAGAACCAACCCAGACTAAAAGGGGTTAGTAGAGGCCTCCTAGATAAAAAAAATTTATCCTTCCATCCAACAGAACCATTAACCCAAGAAAAAGATGCTTATAGTATTTAAATACCTACTATATCAATATCCAAAAAAGCGAGTAAGAGTTTTCGCCGAGACATGGGATTATGCGTGATTTTAATTTTCTGCTTTACATTTTTCTGCATTTTCTATGATGAGCATGTGTTACTTTTACAACTAGAAACAAAATAGTAAATATTATAATTATGAACAAAAAAGGAGATAAAAAAAAAAAATACCACACAGGACTTACGAGTTTTAGGTAAGAAAAAGAGAGGATCAATTTTGAAAATGTAGCCTATGTCAAGGCATCCAGCAAAATTTATTAAGAACACCCTATGTGCCAGGTTCTGTGACAGGCTGTTGGAAAACATAAGTTGAAAATATAACTTAGACACCTTCCTATGGCAGGGTAAGTAATTTTTATCAAAGAAAAATAAAAAGTAATAAACCCACAATGAGCAGACAAATTTGGAGTTGAACAACGCTCTCCAGAACAGCCCCTAAATTAAGGAATGCCCTCAATTCAGGTTCTAGAACAAAAAGAAAAATACTTTCTGCAGCAAAACTATTCCTCAACACAAATGCACTTCGTGAAGACCCAACCAGACTCCAGAGTTCATATCATATGGCCTCTCCACGACTTGATGGCTCTGCAAATGCAGCCAGAATCTCAAACTCAACTTGTCCAAGACCTATTTTCTTCTTCATCTGCTTGTCTCTCATTCTATATTCCATCTCAGTTAAGGCTTTCACCACCTACTCTGTCACTCAAGCCAGGAACCTTAACTCCTCTTTCTGTCTCAGCTACATCCAAATGCCTCTGAAATCTCTCTCAGATCTTTCTTCTTCCCATTGTCACTGCCAGTGCCCTAATTCAAGCCGCATCTCTCAGTGAGACTGCTGCAGCAGTCTCCCTACTATCTCCGTGTCTCTAAAATCTCTCCTCTCTCCAAACCTCTATCTCCTTACTGCTACCAGTGTGATTTTTCTCAAATCACTGACCATGCCAGTCACCAGCTCAGAAATATATGACGGCTCTCCCCAGTGTTAGCATTCCAACTCAGCACGGCAGTTAATACCCTTCACAATCTGGTCCCAATGTATCACTGCTAAAGCATATTCAACAGTAGTTAAGAGCACAGACTTGGGGTCACACAGATCCAGGTTTGAATCCTGGCTCTGCCACTTCCCTAGCTGCTAGACCTTAGACACTAGGCAAGTAACTGCACCTCTCAGAACTTCACTTCCTTACTTGGAAAAGCAATAAGATGTACGTAAAATGCCTGGCACATAGTCACTGATCAAGAAACGTACTTTTTTTTGTGTGTGTGAGGAAGACTGGCCCTCAGCTAACATCTGCCAAACCTCCTCTTTTTGCTGAGGAAGACTGGCCCTGGGCTAACACCCATGCCCATATTTCTCCACTTTATATGGGACGCCGCCACAGCATGGCTTGCCAAGTGGTGTGTCGGTGCATGCCCGGGATCTGAACCGGCGAACCCCGGGCCGCAGCGGTGGAGCGCGCGCACTTAACCACGTGCGCCACTGGCCCCTAAGAAACGTACTTCTGTCCTTCAATTCAAATGTCTCCTCTTCCAAGAAGGTGGAAGTCCAAATTAATTCCCTTTTCTCTACCCCCTAGCAATTTGATTTGCACGGCCTTATGGTTTCACTTTTTTCTCTACCTACCCTCACCAGCTCCTTCCCCACCTTCTCATGCAACTGTAAATTATGGAAAGGGAAAAACTGTGCCTCACCCAATTGGTATTCTCCTAGCGCCTAGACTATAGTAGGAGTGTGGTGTTAGCTTAGTGAACTCAAAGAACTCCTCAGACTACCTATCTGGACCCACCAGACCTACCACTTCTATCCCAGGTAAACTGCCGGGACCTCTTCTTCTTCCCAGACTCTATCCTTCAGGAGCCCTCTTCCTTCTCTAAAATATCCCCAGCACCTAACATAGGGTCTGACATATAGTAGTTATTTACACACATCAATGGAATGAATGATTAAAATTCTTTTTTTCTGTTGTATATACTGTATTTTTAAAATTTTTATTTTATTGAGATCATATTGGCTTATACCATTGTATAAATTTCAGGTGTACATTATTATATTTCGGTTTCTGTATAGACTGCATTGTATTCACCACCAACAGTCTAGTTTTTATGTGTCACCTTACATATGTGCCCCTTTAACCTTTTCACCTTCCGCCCATTACCTTTCCCTCTGGTAACCACTAATCTGTTCTCCTTATCTATGTGTTTATCTTCCACATATGAGTGAAATCATATGGTATTTGTCTTTCTCTCTCTGATTTCGCTTAGCATAATACCCTCAAGGTCCATCCATGTTGTTGCAAATGGCATGATTTTGTCTTTTTTACGGCTGAGTAGTATTCCATTGTATATATACACCACATCTTTATCCATTCACCCACTGATGGGCACTTGGATTGCTTCCATGTCTTGGCTTTTGTGAATAACGCTGCAATTAACATAGGGATGCATAAATCTCTTTGAATTGTTGATTTCACATCTTTGGATAAATACCCAGTAGTGGCATAGCTGGATCATATAGTATTTCTACTTTTAATTTTTTGAGAAATCTCCATACTGTTTTCCATAGTGGCTGTAACAGTCTGCATTCCCACCAACAGTGTATGAGGGTTTCCTTTTCTCCACATCCTCTCCGCTTCTTATTTTTTGCCTTGTTAATTATAGCCATTCTGATGGGTGTGAGGTGATATCTCACTGTAGTTTTGATTTGCATTCACTAGTAATTAGTGATATTCAACATCTTTTCATGTGCCTTTTGGTCATCAGTGTATCTTCTTTGGAAAAATGTCTGTTCATATCCTCTGCCCATTTTTGGATAGGGTTGTTCATTTTTTTGTTGTTGAGTTGTATGAGTTCTTTATATATTTTGGAAATTAACCCCTTGTTGGATATATGATTTGCAAATATTTTCTCCCAGTTGGTGGGTTGTCTTTTTGTTTTGTTGATGGTTTCCTTTGCCTTGCAGAAGCTTTTTAACCTGATGTAGTCCCATTTGTTTATTTTTTCTTTTGTTTCTCTTGCCTGAGTAGACATGATATTTGAAAAGATACTGCTAAGACCAATGTCAAAGAGTATACTGCCTATGTTTTGTTCTAGGAGTTTTATGGTTTCAGGACTTACATTCAAGTCTTTAATCCATTTTGAGTTAATTTTTGTGTAGGGTGTAAGATAATGGTCTACTTTCATTCTTTTGCGTGTGGTTGCCCAGTTTTCCCAATCCATTTATTGAAGAGACTTTCCTTTCTCCATTGTATGTTCTTGGCTCCTCTGCCAAATACTAGCTGCCCATAGATGTGTGGTTTTACTTCTGGGCTCTCAATTTTGTTCCACTCACCTGTGTCTGTTTTTCTGTCAGTACCATGCTGTGTTGATTACTATAGCTTTGTAGTGATTAACATTCTTTTAACACATGATTTTAAACACCTACATTATATTATAGCATACAAAGGTACTGTTACCTATTCCCCTGTTGTTTCTAATATCTCACTATTATAAATAATATTCTTATAAACATTCTCTTACATAAATGTTTGTGCACATAGTCCTAGAAGTAGATTATTGGACCAAAGAATATGAATGCTTTGTGGCTTGTGATATGTACTGCAAAAGCTCTCTCTTTAGAAAAGTGCCTTTATGCCAATCGTGAAATATCAACTTTATGAACCACAGGTCATCTAATTAATAATTACATCATAAAATGTAGAAACTTAAAAGTGTAAAATAACTTCTAACATATAGAATATGAATAGATACAGAAGTGAAATATATAGAATTTGAACACGATGATAAATTATAACATTACATCTACACCAGATTTTTCCTATCTGATTCCATTAATTACAATAATATACAATTTGCTGCCTATCATAAAATTAATTTTAAAATTATGCACCTGAGTTTCCAAAATAAGAGAAGCAGAAAGAACAACAGATAGTATTCAGTTCAAAATAATCTTGAATTAAGAAACATTCTTATCAAGTGAGTTAGCTGAATTAAGTCTTAAGGACAGAAGGTTCAGTTAGCAGAGCTACTTAACATCAAGGTTTGTCAATAATAAATTGAATATCAGATCTCAAAACTGTTGCTAAGTGTTCAATTTCTCTGTCAAGGGAAAGAAACAAAAAGAATCGACAGCTTGGCTTCTGCAATTAAAGAGACAAAAAGCAGGCAACATTATTCCATTAGTCACAACTGCACAAGCAAATCATTATATGTAATTTTAATGCAGAAATAAATATCTCAGTGTATCCAGACAATGTAATGATGCAAATTGATAAAAGGGTTATTTGTAGCCTTCAAAAGTTAAAACTCTCTTAAAGGAATGGCTGCAGTTCCATTCCACCAGTGCCTTCCTTCCCAACTCCCTCTAACAAGGACCAAAGGATGCTGTATGCTACCAATGACCTACTCTTTAATAATATGGTATCCAGACTTGGTACTGGGGTCTCAAATTATCATTATTCAGACGATGATGAATGGACTTCATTTGATCAGAGTAATGATTTCGAACAAAATCTGTCCTAAATCTAGTCTAAGCCAGGTTTAATTGGCTATGAGAAACAAAGAAGGTCTACATGGAGAGGGAAAAAAAAACCCAAACACCAGACTGTAGCTTTTTGCTCTCAATAAAATGCTGGCTTTATGGGCTCAGAGAAAGAACTCACTTTTTAACATTCAAAATGGTAGCACTGAGCTTATGAATAGATTTTGTATAAAATTCTATGACAAATCCATTCAGAGCGAGGGGCTTGGCTTTGTAGTGCTATCTTAACCCTCAATAAATCTGTAATGCTTAAAGGCTATTAAATTAACATTTCCCTGATCTGGCACCTGTAGTCAAGTTAATTTGTCAAAAACATTTCTACAGTTTGTCACTGGGCACCGTATTTTCTGACAAGTTAAGTTTAAAATAAAATTGACAAAATCTCATTAATTCCCTCTGAATCACCAACCTTGGTTCCATTAAGCTTTTATTATTAAGAACGTCAACTGTCACTCTTTCTTTAACAAGGTCAAGTTCTGATCTGGGTACTTCCAGAATCCTTATTATATTAATAGGAGCTAGCGAGGCAGTGCAGTGTTGTGGTTGAAAAAGCATTAAGTTATGGAGTCTGAAAGACCTGGGTTCAATTCTCAGCAATGCCACTTACTGTGTGTCCTTGGACAATTTTATTTAACCTCTCTGAGTCACTACTTCCCCACAGAAATAGTGGATCATAAAGTAAGTCCTCACCGAGTTGTTGAAAGGAGTCAATGAGACTAGGCATGTAAGCACTTATCTCTGTGCCTAGTCCACAGTAAATGCTCAAATGTTGGCTGTTTACTAGCTTTCCTCTTTTTCCCCCTATTGCTACATTCACAGACTTAAAAAAAAAATAACTTTATTGCCATTCACAGACTTTTAAAACTGCAAGGAACTTTAAAGGTCATCCCCTTTAAAACATTTTTGCCAAATGGCTGTCCTAGCACCTCTCCTGAGCACCTTCACTGATGAGGTCCCTGCCACCTCTGAAGCAGATCCCTTGACTTTGACTCTAGGCAAACAGTTTTGATGGCTAAAATGTGTTTCTTCCCATTGAGGTACACTCTCCAGATTTTACCCACTGATCTTAGTTCTAGCCCTCAGGAAATTGGAACAAATCCACCTCCACTTCCACAGACACCCCTTTATATATCTAAGAACCTCAAACAAAATAACTCAAGTTATTAAGCACCGTGGAATGAGCCAAACAATAATCCTTTCAAGAGTACAAAACAGGGCCGGCCCCGTGGCTTAGCGGTTGAGTGCGCGCGCTCCGCTGCTGGCGGCCTGGGTTCGGATCCTGGGCGCGCACCGACGCACCGCTTATCCCGTCATGCTGAGGCCGCGTCCCACATACAGCAGCTGGAAGGATGTGCAGCTATGACATACAACTATCGACTGGGGGTTTGGGGGAAAAATAAATAAATAAAAATTAAAAAAAAAAAAAAAAGAGTACAAAACAGCATAGAAAATATAATTTCCATTAGTTTTTTTCAGGCTAGTGATTTTTGTAATTTTTCTTTCTATAACTTCTATGGTAAATGTAAATCTATAGTCCTGGACCCAAAACAGGAAAGGGGGTTGTTGCTCTCAGGAAAGCTTTTCTCTATTTAAAATAAATCCTCTATATTTTGATGTTCTGACAGTCTTCCTCCACTTTTGAAAAAATAAAAGGCCTAGAGCTATTGGTTTAAACGATCTAATTGTTATCAAATAAAGTTTGAGTAATAGCTTTGAGTAAGTCTTTTGTTTCAAGATATCAACGGAAAAACCAGCAATCATCCATGTTCAAATACAAGTAAGAAATTTTACCAAACGGGAGTTGGGGGGGGGGTGAGGGTAAAAAAATGAAAGCCTACCCATACTGTATCAGAAATAACAACCATCTTCTTGAAGCCTTAGATTCAGAAAGCAGTTCCTGATACTGTCAATTTTCACCATAACGGGTTATATTTGCTAGGTACCTCTTTGCAGAGTCTACAGAACTGGTCTGGACCCTGGCCCTGCCAGCCTTGAGCTGTGCAACCTTGGGTAAGCCCATAACCTCTCTGAAAGTCAATTTCCTCAGCCATAAAACAGAGATTGGACTACCTACACCTCAAAAGAACAGCTGGGTGCATAGAGTAAAAATAAAGCACGTTAAAATGCTCCGTGAACTGCAAACTGTTACACAAATGTCAATTATTCCTTATTATTGTTACTTAAGCTATTGCTCAGACCAGGCAGATCTCTGCACAAAATGTCCCTTCAAACAAACATGAAGTTGAGAAGCGGAGGCAGTAGGGAAAGGTCTCTTTCTCAATTATTTAGAGAAGAGCCACAGCATTCTCTTCTCATCCAGCCTCAGGATGGTCACCTCCTGGTACGTGAAAGCACGTACCAGGAGGTGCTCTCACACAAGTAGATCCAGCCAGCTTAAAGGGTAGTGGAATGTAAAGTGGCCATTTTGAATTTTCATAGCCATTGTGGGATTCTTTAGATCATTAATGTTACATAACACTTTGCATTTAATTATACAAACAATGGCTTCTATAATGATGATAATATCAGGGAAAGGTAATTTGCATGAACCAAGCCCCATCACCTAGGGTAAGTATAGGGACTTCTTCATTATTAAATCATTTATATAATAAAATCAATATGCTTTAAAAGTAAAAATAGGTTTTTTAAAACCATAAAGAAGAGTTACATGTTTTAAACTCTATCAATTATCATAATATAATGAGTCTTATTAAGATTTAATACCAACTTTTAAAATTAAAACTCAATGGAGAATGTATACTTGGCTCCATTACTAGATGATATATCTCTAGAAAAGGTTACAGTACAGCCATTATCATCCTCCTAAATTATATGGAAAATTTGGTACAAGCCTTCAACTACCCCAAGGACAATTTAATCCAAGAGAGAGTGAAGTATTTTGAGAATATAAAATTGGATACATATTGAAGGAAACAATTCAGGTACATATATCATATTCATTTCTTAAAGGGTTTCAGTTATTAAATATTACAAATTTTTAAAATGTCAATATACACCTTAAAAATTATATTGTGTCCTTAATTTTGAAGTTTTAAAAAAACAAAATTTCTATATAGTAGTAGATTCATGACTAAGTGTTTTATCACTTGAAGATTCAAGGTTTCTTAATGATATAATTCAAAAACTTTACTGAATCATTATTTAGTAAGTCATAAAAACCTCTTAAAATTAATCTTTCATGCACATCTAGCTTATCCAAAGTTAGAATTTAATTAGATGGCCTTGGCATAAATGGGCTTACTACTTTATTTGCTCAATCAGTGTATGTCTCTTCAGTAATTATAATTAATTCAAGTCCCTGACGCACCTCCTAGCAAACAATGCAAAAACATCAGACAAAATGGAAATAAATAGCCTTCTACATTTCTCCAATTACGACATTCAGCTTCATCCTCAAAATGCACATGTGAAATAACTGGGATAGGTGTTATTCTGTATAGGAAAAGGCCACACAAAGAAACTACACCTCTGGTGACAGAGCAAGATGCTTGTCTGCAGCAGAAAATACATTGTTTTTTTACATTATAAAAATGATACAACTGCAAAGAGTCAATTGAACAAGTTTGCCTTTAACAGTTTGCAAATGCATGTTGAAATATAAATAGCAGCAAGAAAGAGAAGAGCTAAATTATTATTTATCTAGAATAACACCTCCTGTTGGGAAGAATCACTTCTAACTACATACAAAATTTACAATTGAGAAGCAGTCCAAAAAGTCTGACTATCAGGCCTTTATCCCATATGTCTCTCAGATACAATGAAAGGAAAAGTAGTCAGTGGCAGAAAACTTTATTTTCAAAACTAAGGGGACAACAGAATCTACTGAATAAAATTGTCAGTACAGAGTACTTCAAAATATAAAAAGCCTTCTGCACGTCACACTGCTCAAGTGGGTAATCAGCCTAACAAGACAAAGTAAAGCCAGCCAGCTACAGTGCTGACAGCACTGGTGGCAGGTGGGACGAGGCACCAAGAGCACACTCCTCTGCACACGGCCCTCTGTGTTTGCACCACAATCCTCTCTGCAAAGGGCAGGTTGCTACTGGGCAGCCACTAGGGTCACAGTACTTTTCATACATTATCTCATTTAATGCCCACAGTTGTATAAGGATTGTTCACTCTCTTTTAAAGCTGAGGAATGGAGATTCACTTAGTAGGCTGCTCCAAATCCCTCAAATAAGGAGGATCATGATTCTAACCCAGGTCTGCCCAACTCTAAAACCCTACTCTCTTGTGAATTCCAGTCCTAAAGAACTCTTGAGTAGGCCTGAGTATCTAGGAAAGGTCACAAAGGTGGTTCATGTTGCAGCCACTGTTTCAGAACTGGGACTCCCAGATGGTGGGTCAGAAACATCCCTGGACTGAGACGCACAGGGAAGGGCTGAGCTGCTCCTCTCCTGCAGCCTTGCCTGTCACATGCACCTGCAGCTCTGCAGAGACCACTGCTACTGGAGAGGGACACTGGGGTACTTGTTTCCCAGGAGCAGCTACCTCTTGTGTACAGGCCGGAAGACAGAAACTGTTTCAGATTTCCTTGCTGTTGGGCTCACAGAAGGGGCTCAATAAATCCTCACTGATTATGTTTCAGACATAAAAACACAAGGGAACACCAGCTCCTTGAAGAGGAGGCAGAACTCGCTGCTTCAGTTTTCAAAAAGCAGTGGTCAAGGACCAACTCACAGGCCCCAGAGAATCCTTACTCTTGGATTAAGAGTCTCATCAGTAATTGTGAGGTATATCTGTTACTAAATGTGGCTACCCAGGTGGCAGTACCCAACTGTGCTTTGATAATGACAAAGGAGGAAAATAACAATTTGGTCCTTGGAGAGACAGGCAAGCAACATACGACATCAACACTGCGTCCAGCTCCAACACAAGCAAAAGGTTTGATGAGACAAAGGCCCATCTCAGGTTGCAATTCTCTGTGGAAAGGGCAGCACAAGACCTGCTCGCCTGCAGAAACTGACAAGTCACTCAGGTACCAGGGTCTCCGGGGTTTCTCCTCAGCCCGGCCCCCTCCTCCGCCCGGCATTATTTCCCTCTTGTTCCTCCTGAGTCTTAGTTTAATCTCCTCTGAGGTCCTAACTAAACCAGACACAGGGAGAATCGGGATTTTATCTTATTAAAATAGATATGGCTAATTTGTCTTTTCAAATTCATTTTAAATTAAATTGGATTTCCTCGGAAGGCTGCTAGGTCAGTTCCCCTGCTGCGAATGCAGGACAAAGGTTAATTGCACGCCCTTCACCAGCTCTTCTGCTCTCCTGGGCAGGCTCTGATAACCTGCCCCGGAGAGGTGGGGAAGGCTTTGGTTTATTGGGCGATAATGTTGCCATTAGAGCCATTTACCATTAAGCCAAGAAACATTTTATTTTTTTAAAACTAAATAACAAGATATGATAGCAATAACAAGAATGAAATGCAAAGATGTTACCAAGTGATGATTAGTTCTTTTAAAACACAAAATCCAAAGAAGAAGACCTAACCTATTTGCTTCCCTAGGAGGCCCCAGATGCAGAAGTCCACGCTCTCCCAGAACAAACTGTTTTCTGGTTCCAGTGTAAAATTCCATTAACATTTTCACTTCATTTATCTCATTTAAACTGTCTTATGTTCATGAAAATTTAACCCAGTAATTCCCTGTTATACAAAGCATAACAAAGTATGAATATTTAAATACAATGTAAATAAAACACTTTATCAATTATATTTTTGTATTCTAAATTAGTGACTTCACTTAGCATGTCTACCGTGCACAGCACCACACTATTTTTCAATTAAAGGTCCAGATGTTTCAAAGGCTCCAGTAGGCAACGGCAGTTATGAGAAATGCTTTATCTGCATTGTAATCATCACCACCACATCAGCTCCAGGCTGCATTAACATACTCATGTTTTATTCCAGCTCCCCTTCTAACAGAGCAGGTAATTACACAACACAGCAGAGAAACACAATCCTACGAGCTGGACAATTTCCTTACAAGCATCCACCTGAGCAACACATTTCCATACATGACCTTAAAATTTGGGAGGACTGCTTATTAGGAACATTGACCATTTAGAATAAATTTTTTTTTAAATAAAAGGAGTGAATCACAGACATACCAAATTTAGCTTCAAATAGTATTAAAATGCAAGATGGCCTGCACATACACATGTTTATGTATACTGAAAACCAACTAGAAGTTTGTATGTGTAAAACCACCATCATTTGTTACAATCTAAGCCATCTCTTCTCATTTTTAATGCCAGTGTCAACTCTTGAACAAATCAATTCTATCTGTATTCTTACTATCCAAAAATGACAATTCACCTGAGCTGAGACTGAGCAAGTATAGCAATTATCCCTGTGCCCATTCAATAAAAAATAATACAAGGGCAGAACAAAATGCAATTCTGACAGCTGCAAGAAAAATGCTATTGCATTTATTATTTAGTTAATGAAAGGACTCTTTTGCCCCAAAATGGAAAAGAATAACCTATAAGAGATACTGCTGTGCTTAGTAAACATAGTATAATTTTTTAATTTTTTTTTTGGTGAGGAAGATTGTCCCTGAGCTAACATCTGTGCCAATCTTCCTCTATTTTGTATATGGGACGCTGCCACAGCACAGCTTGATGATTGGTGTGTAGGTCTAAGCCCGGGATCTGAACCCGCAAACCCCGGGCAGCCGAAGTGGAGTGCATGAACCTAACCACTACACCCTTGGGCCAACCAATACAGTATAACTTAACAGGAAAATATAGTTTCTCATTGTTAAGAGAAACTGTAACAAAATTAACTTTAACTGTAATTTTAAAAATTATTCTACAAACATTTTATATTTTGAAATATTCCAAGAGGAGATGTCCTAATGAAGATGATATTCAAAAGATAAATGCCTTTACAAATATTAAAACCTCAGACAGGTCAAATCCTAGCAGGTTACACTTCAGCATCTGAAAGCAGACAGCTTCCGTTCCTTCCTGAAGGAACCTTAGGTGGAACATTTTTAATACATCACCATGTCACTTTTTAATGTGCCGCAATCTATTAACCACAGGGCAAACTAACAGGGATTTTTAAAATATGGGTTTTATGGCTTTGTGCTGGTGATTAATTAAATAAATAGCCACTGTTTCACAAATCATCCCTCTAATTAGTCTAAAACAGACACTTCACATTCACTAGTATTACTGCCATCTGAAGCTCACAGAAGGGCAGGAGCCATGCGGCATGGCCGCATCTCCGCACTTTGGAGCCCATTGTTGCAGGCTCCACGGCTGGCATCCCACTCTGCCACCCAGAGGCAGAGGTGTCATCTTCGCAGGTGCTGTAGTCAGCTGGAATTTGATTCCAGCTGCTCAGAAAAGATGTTCACCTTAATTATTCTCTCTCACCCTGAAGGAAACAATGGAACGACAAAGGAATAATGTGCAACCTCCAGCTGCAAACAGAAGAGGTTTCACCAACACAATCCATGGAGTGAATAAGAAAGCTGGTTCTAGTTATCTAGTTTAGGAATAAGTAGGGTGCTAGGTCAAATGGGCTTTTCTTAGAGCTCAAAACATGTTACGTCATCATCTTGATCTCAGATGTTAAGCAACTACTTCCAAATTCTATTATTTAAAAGATTACATTCAGGGCCGGCCCCACGGCTTAGCGGTTAAGTGTGCGCGCTCTGCTGCTGGTGGTCTGGGTTCGGATCCCGGGCGCGCACCGATGCACCGCTTCTCTGGCCATGCTGAGGCCGTGTCCCACATACAGCAACTAGAAGGATGTGCAGCTATGACATACAACTATCTATTGGGGCTTTGGGGGAAATAAATAAATAAATAAATAAATAAATAAATAAATAAATAAATAAAATTATAAAAGATTCCATTCAAAGTCTGAGGAGGTCACTCTTTTTGAAACTGATAGGAATTCAATCTAACTCGTTTTAGTAGGATATTTTAAAAGATAATTCCTCTGAAAGCAATTTAAATTTAGAGAGAATTTTTAGTGCCAGAAAAAAAAATCAAATGGGAATATCTCAAGAATCCAATTTCCTTCAGGAAATACATTAAGTAGTTTCCTAACCTTGGTATTGAAGCTTCATTAGGTATGTTGGAAGGAAGGAAGGAAGAAAGGAAGGGAGGGAGGGAGCAGGAGGAGGGAGTGGGAGGGAGGAAAGACGGAGCAGGGGTGGGAGATGGGGAGGGAAGGAGGGAGGGAGGAAAGGAAGAAGGAAAAGAAAAGAAAGGGGTAAAGAGAAAGGGAGTGGAAAAGGAAAGACGGAAACATTCAGTAAGGATAACACACGGAAGAACCCACAGATTATTCTGTAGAAAAGGCTATCCTCGTTTCCCTTCTATGAGAACCTTTCTAAGAATGGTAGGGGGAAACAGGATGTAGCAGAAAAGACCTGGACCCTGCAAGATAGAATAAAGGGTCTTGTGCACTTAGCTAAATCATATAATCCCATTTAGCCTCAGTTTCCTTCCATCCTGTAGAGGATTTTAGCCCCTACTCTCTATAATTATAGGGACACAGATACTGTGGAAGAGCTGATCAATAAATGGTGGAGATGATGATGGCCATGAGAAATGGGTTGGAGGCAGAGCCTAGGTTACTCATTTTCACTCCACAGTGCCTTCTTGAAAGAGCCCAGGTGACTGCAGCCAGCACTGCAGATGCTGTGTTCCAAATATGGAAAAGAGGGACAAAAGTACAAAATGTTCATGAACACAGAACTACCCCATTATGCTCACTGCGTTGAAGAAAACCCAAATCATTAGCAACTAAGAAGAAATCGTGTAGTTTCTCTTTCATCTTTACAGGGCACAGAGATTGGGAGTGGTGTTTCTGAGACTGTTCGTGTGGTAGAAATTGGAAAGACAATAAATGAGCTTTGGATTCAACAGACCTAGGTTTGAATTCGGGCTTCACGACTTACTAGTTATGTAAACTCAGGCATGTCTCTTCACTTCCCTAGGCCTCAGTTTCCCAATCCCAAAATGCGGAAAATAATATATCCTTTATAAGGAAGCTGGGAAGAATGAATGAAATAGCGTAATAGGCACTCGGGCATATATTAGACACTCAAATAGTTTCTATTACATTAAGTTGAATCACACAAAACTGCTGATATTCAATTGTTTATGATGCACAAAAATTGCAATTCTCTATGGTTTCACCTAACATTACAGTGACTAAGACACTAAGTAGCACAAACTGGAAAAACAACCAAAAATTCTCAAAAATGAAATGAATTATACTTCTATCAAAATAGGAAGACAACCAAGATGGAAAAGGTGTTTTTTAAGACTGGCTCATGATTCCAACAATATAGTGGCTAATATTTATTAAACACTTAATACAGGTCAAATACTATCCCATAGACTTAATATCTATAATATTAGCTTATGTAATTCCAAAACAACTCAATGAGATAGATTCAACTATTCTCTTCATTTTACAGATGAAATGAAAGCTTGGAGAAATGAAGTAATTTGCCCAAGGTCACGCAGCTTATTAAAGCCAGGAGGCCAACCAGGAGCTGTCTAACTCCACAGCCTGAGTTCTTACTCATTACTTAAAATTGCCTCCCCACACTGGAAAGCTGCTTCTTTTGTTTTCAATAAACAAAGGCTTATTGTTTATTAACAACAGGTGGGCAAAGGACTGTAATAGACATTTCTCCAAAAAAGATATATAAATGGCCAACAAGCACATGAAAAAATGCTCAATATCCCTCATCAGTAGGGAAATGCAAATCAAAACTACAATGAGACATCACCTCACACCCATTAAGATGCTACTATCAAAAAAACCAGAAAACAGACAGTGTTGGTGAGGATGTGGAGAAACTGGAAACAATGTGCACCGCTGGTGGAAATGTAAAATGGTACAGCTGCTGTGGAAAACAGTATGGAAGGTCCTCAAAAAATTAAAAATAGAATTACCAAATGATCCAGCAATTCCTCTTCTGGGTATATACTCCAAAGAATTGAAAGCAGGGTCTTGAAGAGATATTTGTACATCCCTGTTCATAGCATCATTATTCACAATAGCTAAAACACCCAAGTGTCCATTGATACATGAATGGACAAGCAAAATGTGGTATATACACACAATGGAATGTTACTCAGCCTTAAAAAGGAAGGAAATTCTGCAACATGCTACAACATGGATGAACCTTGAGGATATTACGCTAAGTGAAATAAGCCAGTCACAAAAAGACAAACACTGTATGATTCCACTTATGTGAGATACTTAGACTAGTCAAAATCATAGGGACAGAAAGTATAATGGTGGTTGCCAGGAGCTGGAGGTAGAAGTGAATGAGGAGTTAGTGTTTAATAGGTACAGAGTTTCCGTTTTACAAGATGAAAAGAGTTATGGAGACAGATCGTGGTGATGGTTATACAACATAATGAATGTATTTAATACCACTGAACTGTACACTTAAAAATGGTTAAAAACAAACAATGGTAAAAAACAAACAAAAGAACTGTATGGCGAGAAGAAGCAAATAATTTACAAATCACCTTCTGGGCCTTCGAAAGAATGAACGTGTCAGTGGGCAAGCAAGCATCGTAGTGAGAGTATTTCATACCAGCACCTGCAGTGATTGGGATGATGACACGTTCAGAAGTCTCACTGCAACCATGGCATTCTAGAGTACTATTTCTCCCATGTCATAGTGTTATTTAAAAAAGAAAAAATCAGACATGCTTCAAAGTTTCCAGGAAAATTCCTAAAGTTTTAATCAAATAGCTGCTGCGTTCCCATTATGGTATAGTCAAACCTTTTTGCTATATAACAAAAACAGCAAAGCTTTTTATTTATTTATTTGTTCATTTACCTATTTATGTTTACATCTCTTACATCCTGAATCCTTCTATGTAAAGAGTGAACAAGTCATCACAGAAAAGGAAATGGCACTGACAGTGGATGCTATGAATCCACTCCCTTTAAAAAAAGAATTCAAGTCAAGGAAACCCCCAAAGGCCATGCTTTCAAGGCCAGAATTCTAAAAGCAATCACACTTGCGTTTAAGGCTTCTTGGAGCCGCCTCTGTGGCACCAAAATCCACCAAAGATAAAGAAGATGTTTGTGCTAAGTTGGCAAAGTGGAGACATCAGCATTTCCGGCTTCAGACCATTATTTCTGCTCTCCAGACAGCACCTGATAAAGCATCCGGAGTGTTGTCTTCTGCGCAGCCACTGCTCTTCTGAAGCCTGTGCTCAGGGGTTTCCCTGGGGTTTCCTTTCCGACAATTGCAGCAGAGACTCTGAGAGGAGCCCAAACGAGCTGCCTTAACCTTCCCGTAAACTGATATTTCCATAGAGGATTAAGACAAACGTTTCAAATAAGCCAATTTCCTTTACTAAAAAACCAAAGTGACAATAGTAGTACCAAGAGAAATATACAAAGACAATGAAAAAGACACACTTTTCTTGTCTTCAGGCGTGTAAAAATATAGAGCAAAAGGTTAGATGGAAGTGGGCTACACTATTCCCTCTTATTTCTGATGCTCTACAGTGGAGCCTAATGAAAAAGTTATATGAGAATTAGATTGAGTCATATCAAAGTGAAGAGGAAAAAAGTCTAAACACTTCATACTATCTGATATATGCTGATGCTGCATGGTATATATTTCTGCATTCCTGTTGATTTATAAATTTTTCTATTTAGAAGAATGCAACTATGCCTGCCTCTTTTCTAATAAAGTACTTCCAGAACTCTGGGGATGTCAAATGGCTACTTGTTGAACTGGTGAGAATGAAAATCCCTAACTACGCTGGAGGTCCCTATAGAAGTTTCCTTATCCTAAAGTACCCTAGGCAGCTCCCTTGGCCACAGGAAGTGAGAGCTCTCTTTGACCCAAAAGGGGCAGGTATGTATATGCTCCTGAACTAACTGAAAAGAAGGTGAAAGAAAAGCCAGAGTGGAGCCAGAGAGCCTAGTTGGCTTTGGTCACCTGCTAAGCTTCATATTGCTTTCCTCCTCATCTTCTGACCCTGTAGTGCCTTTCTTGTTTTTCCCTTCATGGTAGTGTCTCCTACATACTCATATTCAATTTAATGCTATTACATGTATAATGTGAGATGTTTCACATTTAACACTCTGTATTAGCACCTTGAACACTTCTGGAAAGAGAATGACTAAAATTAAAAGCAGTTAACATTTACTCTGTGTGTCAGGCACTAGGCTGAGCCCTCTATGTATACTATTTCTTTTGATCTCAAAACTGCCCTCCTGTACCTACCCATTTTACAAATAAATAAACTGCTAAGAAGTTAAAGAAATTGTTTAAGGTCACATAGCTAAGAAGAGAAGTAATAATTCTCCCCCAAACCAATATATTTTAAAAGCTTTTTTGGGGGAAAAGCCTTGTATTATATTTTGAATCAAAATTTTCATGAAATCAAGAACCATGATCTATTTATGCATAAACTTTATCTTTCTCTTCCTTCTATAGTATATATTCTTCCCACAGCATTTAAGACAGCACATTAAAAAAAAAAAAGACATCCTATTTTACTAAAGGACTTCTATTTCAGCCACAGGGCAAAATATGTAACCTGACCAACCGTCTAACAGAAAACAACCAAAGATTTCGATAAAATATAAAAACATTTATTTTACCTGATTCCATAGGCTGGCAGTGTTTAAGGAATTCACAAAGGCCCAAAAATTAAGTGAAAAGGGGAATTCAGACAGGAAAATAGAACACAATTTTTGCCTTAATGACGGTATTGGTCAAACAAGGTAATATTAAGCATCTGCTTTCTTGGTCAGCTGGAGACATGGGACAGCCCATCCATAATCTATAATAAAGCTGGGCCCCCCAAAGACCTACTAGATGTGAGAGTAAATTAGAATTAAGGCCCCCTACCCAGCAAGGAAAACTGCCTGCTAAAAAAGAAAATTTTTTTTTCCTCCTGAGACTCTATAACCACACACCAACCTTCATATAAGATTTTCATACCAAATTCACATTACCTGATGGACCAGAAGGACTCAAACCAAGAATTTAAAGTTGTCCTGGGCTGGCAGTGCCCCAGGTACCAGGGAGAAGCAAACAAACTCTCACAGGAGGAACCTACATGACTCAATTTCAACAGAAAAAGTTGTAAGAAATAAGTTGTTACAGCCCCAAACCATAAAATATAGAAGGCATTATATAAAAGACCCACAAAGACTGGAGTTAGCAGAATGATCAGAAACAGAATATAAAATAAATGTTTAAAGAAAAATTTTAAAGTATTAAAAATACAGATAAGAGCAAGAGACTATAAAATATTATCCAAGATGTGGTCTGATATTGTGATTGAGTAAGAGAATGTCACTATCCTCAGAAGAGGCAAGCTAAAGTAGTTAGGAATAAATGTCAATTTTGAAATGGCTAAATATACATAAATGAAGCAAATATGGAAAAATATTAGCAATTAATGAACATAGGTGGTAGGTATAAGGGTGTTCACTAAACTATTACTAAGAAAATTATTAAATGTTTCATAATAAAAAGTTTTTAAAATTACCAAGCAGATTTTTAGAAGATCAAAATGGGACTTCTAGAAATGAAAAATACAAGGACTAAAACTGCAAATGCAATGTATGGATGCCATAGCTGAAGAGACAATACGTGAACTGGAAGATGCAGTTGAAGAAATTACCTAGCATGCAACCCAAAGAGATATACAGATAGAAAATATGAAAAAGAGGTTAAGAGATAAAGATAAAGTAACATATTCTAACAAGTTTAATTGGAATTTCAGAAGAGGGGGGAAGAATAAATGGCTCAGAGGTAACGTCTGAAAAAAGAGTGGCCAGGAGTTTTCCAGAACTGATGAAAGACACCACTCCACAGATTCCAAAAGCCCAATGAAACTCAAAGAGGAAAAACAGGAAAAAAAAAATCTGTATCTAAAAACATAATGAAACTGCATATATACCAGGCAAATACTAACCAAATGGAGCTGGTATAGCTATATAAAAGAGGGAGAGGGGAGAGTGCACTAGAGATAGAGTCACAAATGACAAGTGCTTCAATTCACCAGAAAGAAACAAAAATTCTGAATTTGTATGAATCTAAAAACATAACCTCAAAATATATAAAGGAAAATTTGTCAGAACTACAAGAAAAAAGAGACTATCAACATAGCAGGATATTCTAACATGTCTTTGTCTAATTGATAGGTCAAGCAGACAAAAATATCAATAAAGATACAGATTTTTTTATAATTTTATTTATTTATTTTCCCCCAAAGCCCCAGTTGATAGTTGTATGTCATAGTTGCACATCCTTCTAGTTGCTGTACGTGGGACGCAGCCTCAGCATGGCCAGAGAAGCGGTGCGTCGGTGCGCACCCGGGATCTGAACCCGGGCCGCCAGCAGCGGAGCGCGCGCACTTAACCACTAAGCCACGGGGCCGGCCCAAAGATACAGATTTTAACACGATTAACTTGACCTAATGGATATATTTAGAGTACCACAACCGACAGCAGCAGTTGTTCCAGAATTCTTTCCAGGTTCCAGGTTCACAGATATTATTTATGAAAAGTGACCTATATTAGTGGGCTTAAAGCCATGCTCAACAAATTTCAAATAACTGGTATCATGAGGCCTGCTTCTCTAATAGCAAAACAATCAAGTTAGAATCAATTAGAAAAACCTTATGTGTTTGGAAATTTAAAAACACTCGTAAATAATTCATGTATCAAATAAGAAGTAATAGAAATTAAAAATATTGAGAGGCAAATATATAAAAAAATGTGAGATTATGAGATAAAGCTAAAGGAAGAAGGAACTGCCCACCACAGCAAGTAAACACTGTGATGATTCCCCCAAAAGGGCCATTTAGTCAGGCAATCATATACTGAGAAATGGGAATATCAACACTTCAAGAACAGTTGGACACTGATGAAGTTGAAAATGGACCAAGGCTACACTACAGACCCACTCAGGAGTGGCCTTAAAAGACAACAGTGATAGGAAATCTTCCCAATAGCCAGAGTTAGGGACAACGTATTGGTTCATCTCCTTTGTATGGAAGCAGAAGTGTCAGGAGGTTAAAATATGTAGACACTTAGGAACCTGGACCTCAGGACAGTTCCCACTATCCTAACTGATAAGAGTGTCTCACTGAGCCTAAACTGTTTTTGCAAACAACATGGTTTATGCTGAAAACTTGCCTTTCTTCTAGGATTCTGAATTTTGGTACAGTGGTTAGTGCCCATAGGACCAGCCTCCAATAGAAATCCTGGGCACTGAGTCTCCAATAAACTTCCCTAGTAGACAGTATTTCACCCATGTTGACACAACTTGTTACTGGGGGAATTAAGCATGTCCTGTGTGATGCCACTGGGAGAGGACTCTTAGAAGTGTGCACCTGGTTTTCTCTAGACTTCACCACATACACCTTTGCCCTTTATTGATTATGCTTTGTATCCTTTTGCTATAATAAATCACAGACATGAGTACAATATGCTGAGTCCCGTGAGTCCTCTTAGTGAATCAGTGTCTTGGGGACTCCCAATACAGACTTCCTTTAACTTCAGCCAGTCTTTGTTATTGGTCTCCCCAGTGCTGACACAATGGACACATCAACAGAGTAGCTATGGTGGCAGAGACTGAGGCTATATACGGGCCCAACAGCATGATCTCCCACTCACCAAAGCAAATACTGCTACTGCTCGTTGTCAAATATCCAATTTGACAGCAAGAGAGAATAAAGATAAGTACCCAATACAGCATCATCCCTTAAGGAGACGAACCAGGGGCTGGCCCCATGACATAGCGGTTAAGTGCACGCACTCCGCTGCTGGCGGCCCAGGTTCAGATCCCCAGTGTGCACCGATGCACCGCTTGTCAGGTCATGCTGTGGCGGCGTCCCATGTAATGTGGAGGAAGATCAGCACGGATGTTAGCTCAGGGCCAGCCTTCCTCAGCAAAAAAAGAGGAGGATTGGCATGGATGTTAGCTCAGGTCTGATCTTCCTCACAAAAAACAAATAAATAAATAAACTTAAAAAAAAAAAAAAAGGATACCAACCAGCCCTGTGGTGGCAAGTTGAATGCACTGGACCCCTTCCACTCTGAAAATGATTTTGGCAGAGATCAACGCATATTCAAGTATGGGTCTGCCATTCCTGCCAGTAATGTCTCTGCCAGCCCCATTATCTCAAAAGAGTGTTTGATCCAACAAAATGGCAGCCCACATAATATTGCACCAGATTGAGGAACTCACTTTAGAGCAAAGGAGATGCAGTAGTAGCATATGACCACGGGCTCCTCTGGTCATATCACACACCATACTATCCAAAAGCCATCAGTCTAATAGAATGATTGAAAAACCTACTGAAGGTACAGATAAGGCTCAGAGATGACACCCTGTGAGGCTGGGATGCCTTCTCTAGGATACAATACACATATTAAAAATCAACAACCATTATATGGTATTATGTCCCCAAGAGGCAAAATACATGGTTCTAGGAGCCAGGGAGAAGAAGCAAGAGTAGCCCCATTCACCATTACTCCCAGTGATCCACTTGGGCAATCTATGCTTCCCATCCCTACAAATTGGGGATCTGTGGATTTAGAGAACCTGGTTCCCAAAGACAGAACACTTCTACCAGATGACACACCAAAAGTATGTGTCTATTAAATATTAAACTGTGGTTGCTGCCCAAGCTCCTCATGCCAAAGGACATCAGGCAAGAAGAAAAATCACTATCCTGACAGGAGTAACTGACTCGCAAGGTAAGGCTGCTATTACACCATGGAGGCAGGAAGCAACATGTCTGTCATTAAATCCATTCGGGCATGTTTTATTACTCTTTTGCCCCATTTTGATGGTAAATGGACAAATGAAGCAGCCTCTGAAAGGTAACTGGGGGCCTGGACCCTCAGGGATAAGAGTCTGTGTCATCGCTACCTAGACCCGCAGAGATGCTAACTGAGATTGAAGGGACTAGAATGGATACTTGAAAAGGGAGATGAGTATCCACTGTGGCCTCAAGACCAGCTGCAGAAATGGAGACTGTAGTTTATTCTACTAACCTTCCCTGTATACGTCTCCCCAAAGAAAAGATACCCACCATAGACGTGAAGGTGTGGTCTCGGAACTTATATGAAGCAAGTAAACCCAAGCAGCACAAAGAGTAGACTGGCACGATTGCTGGCTGCACCACCCAGATCCCCTCTTCAGGACCGAAGGGCGTATTCTCCAACTTCTGGAAAGGCTGCTGGCTATCAGCTGCTAGTCTTTTCTTGGAGTTAAACTGGCTCATAGAGCCACCTTGCCCAGGATCACACCTCCTCAGGGCAGCTGCATCCAATGATGGGTCAGATGGAGCAATCTAAAGTTCTGGCCCCCTTATCCCAACTTGGGACAACTCTGAAGGGCCATCCTAGCTTCAGAGTGCCTCATGGTGTCAGCACTACCATAAAACACCTCCCTCTACCCAAGCCTGTTTCCCTCCCTTCTCCCCACAGATGTTCATCTAGAAAGCACTCTCTAACAAATTTCCTGCATGCTAATCTCCATTTCAGAGCCTGCTTCCCAGGGGAACCTAACCTGTGACAACACCAGTTTTATTCGCAAGTTCTATCAAACATTCAAAAAACGGATAGTGCTAATATTACTCATATTATTCAATGGTACTGAAAAAGAACAATTCCTAAACCACTTTATGAGGGTAGCAAATCTCCATATCAAAACCTGAGAGTATGAGATAGGAATATTACAGGCCAAGTTTATTTGTGAACAAAGATGCAAAAATCCTAAAGAAAATATTAGCAAACCAATCCAGCAGTATATAAAAACTAAGATACTTGATGACCAAAGTTGAATTTATCTTATCAAATGCAGGGTCAGTTAAACAAAGTAAATAAATTAAAAATAAATAAGTAAATAAATATGCAGTCATGCATCACTCAACGACGGGAAATGTGTCAGTAGGCAATTTCGTTGTGTGAACATCATATACAAACCTAGATGGTATAGCCTACCACACACCTAGGCTATACAGTACTAATCTTATAGGACCACCATCATATGTGATCTGTTGTTAACTGAAATGTCTTTATGTGGTGCATGACTAGTCAATCAGATTTAAAAACTAAAGGCGAAAAATAATATGGTAATCTACATAAATATGGAAAGAGCACCTTTCTTAAACCAACATAAGCCATCTACCACATGACAAACATCATCTTAATGGTGAAATACTGAAAGTATTTCCTTTAATATCACCAACAAGACAAGACTACCTCTTTTCAGTATGGTATTGGAAGTCTCAGCCAGCTCAGTAAGGCAGGAAAAAGAAATAAAAGTGTAAGGATTGGAAAGAAAACAATAAAACTATCCTTATTCACAAACGATTGACTCCATAGAAAACCAAAAAAGGTATAAAATAGGATTAATAAGAGTTTATTAAGGTTGTTGAAATTGAATCAATATAGAAGAATCAACTGCCATTTCTATACACTAACAACAAATAGGGAGACACTATGATTTAAAAGATATTGAGAGAATAAAAAAATATGAAGTAGATATGAATCATCAACACAAAAATCACTATGAAAATTTAAACAAAATGGGCAAAAGATGTGACCAAGTACGTCACAGAACAGGAAATATGAGTAACCAATACACACACAAAAGATGCTCAATCTCAATTACAATCCGAGAAATACAAACTCAAATTACAACGAGCTATGATTTCACACCTACAAGACTGGAAAAAATTCTGATGGGGTAAGTGGGACACTTACACACTGCTGGAGGGAGTGTAAATGGGAATAACCACTTTGGAAAATAATTTGGTATTATCTATTAAGGTTGAAGCTGCACACATTTCCCACGACCTTGTAATTCCATATCTGCATGTATTCTGGAACAGGATTTTTCAAACCATGGTCCTGAGGGTTGGGAAATCAATTTAGCCAATTTTGACCAACAGTTCATTTTAGTGAAATAGAATAGATTAGAATAAAAAATATCAGAGTGCGCTTGCACTTGGGAAGGGTAAGTATTCTTCCACGAAAATTTTGCTTTTATATATTATATAGCTATATGTACACATATACTTATACTGGATTGGGATGTAAAATGTATCTCTTATTATACGTGATTCATGGTCACAAATGTTTGTAAGCCTCTGCCTTGGGATAATTCTTGCACATGTAAAATATTTATAAACAGTATGGTTTGTAATGGCAAAAACTGTAAACAACCCAAATGTCCGTCAACATCAGAATGGATAAATAAATTGCAGTATACTCATACAATGGAGTCTCTCCATTATTGAAAATGAATTAACTACAGCTACAGGTTTCAACACGGGTGAATCTCAGGAACATAATGTTGAGAGAAAAAAGTTACAGAAAAATACTTAAAGCATAATTCCATTTACATAAAGTTCAAAGATATATTGCTTAGGGATACAAATATACAGGATAAAGCTATAAGGAGAAGCAAGGAAATTAAAGACACTTCTGTGGGTGGGAGGAGAACGAGGAGGACACAGAGGGAATTTCAAAAGTAAAAGTAATGTTCTTACTCCCAAACTGGGTGATGAGTACAGGAGCGATTATTGTACAACTATTTATATCTTGTATATATCTTTAAAATGTTTTTCTGTATCTATGCAATATTTCATTTTTAAAAACTTAGGACATTTACAAGTGAACCCATTTCCCTACTTCACAGAGGAATGAGGAGCCTCACAATCTTTCCAGCTTATGCGGAGAGGAAAAGTACCCCATTATTCCCAAACAATCAACAATTTCCTTTAAGGATTTAGGGAGAAAAGGTATGAGAAATGCATTATATGCTAAGAACACTCCTAACAATTTCTCTTCGTACTCTTTCCTCCTTCAAATTCTTCTGGTCCCCTACAAACAGAAAAACTCTCTTAAAGCAAAAGGTGAATGCTCGAGACAACACATTGTAGGACTACTATGAGTCAAGGAATAGAAAGTTAACAGGAAAAAAAATCCAAAAGTCCTATAAGTTTAATTGAAGCTCTGGAAAACCTTAAACTGATTTCAGTTGCTAATTCAAATGTTGGTCTACATTTAATAAAATCCAAGGTTATTACTAATAGAACACAAAGACATAATATTATGGTATATTGTCAAGCACTAATTTTTTTCCAGAGTGAAAGAAATAAGAATACCAAGTAATTTCTAAGGGAAAAAAGACCCATAGTCACTCAAAATGATATTTTTCAACATTGGCAAAAAAACAAACAACAACAAAAAAACCCATCCTACTTAATATGGGCTCTTATAAGCATTGCAGGAAAGGGTCACTAGAACACAGACATTTTCAATTCCCCCTCCCTTTTTCCACTCATTAAAATTTGTTAATACCCTGCTTGGCATAAAAACTGGCTAGCTATATTTTAGAGATACTTATATCTTATAATTTAAAGAAAGAATTAAGATTTACTTAATGCCAACTTTTAGCTTAATGTCAAGTACAGTAGTGGTGGTAGTGATAACGACAACAGCAACGACAGCAGACAAGAGAAAGTAGTCAGAGGTACAAAAATGGAAATGAAAGAGGTAAAAAGAAATCACTATATTATTCTATATATTATTGTGTATTACTAATATTCTTGTATATATGGAAATCCTACAAGAATGAATGAAAAACTACTATAAACAAAGAATTTGGAAATGTAAAGGATGTAAGTGTAAAATTAACACAATTAGAAGCCTTCATACACACAAACAGAAACATAACAGAAAATAAGACCCCATTTATAATAGCAACAACTACAAATATCTAGGAATAAACTTAAGAAAGATGCAAGACAGATGAAAAAAATTTCCCCAAGCAAATGAATTCAAAACCCAGAAGCTAGAAAGGAAAAAATGATGATAAATTTCACTGCATAAAAAAAATTTTGTGTACAGTCCAAAAAATCCCTAAACAAAGTCAAAAGATACACAATAAACTGGACTAATCTCCCTAATATATAAAGAACTCCTAGACAATAAGAAAAAGATCAAGAATCCAATACACCTGGGAAGCTTACAAAGGTTCTTAAATGAAAACCTCAACCTCACTCATAAGAGAAATGTAAATTAAAATTACACAGATTCACTTTTCACCAATTAGACTGGCGAAAATCCAAACATTTGATAAATTCTCTGGTGAGGCTGTGAGGAAACAGGCACTCTCAGATACTGCTGGTGGGAGTGTAATTGGCATAAATCCTACGGAGGGCAATTTGGCAATACTTACAAAAATTACAAATGCATATTCCCTTTGACCCAGGAATTCTGCTTCTTGGAATTTATCCTACATATATAACTGCACACATGCAAAATGCCATATGTACAAGATTATTCACTGCTGCATTGTTTGTAATAGCAAAAGATTAGAAACAACTCAAGTCCCCATCAACAGGGAACTGGCTAAATAAATTATAATATTTCCAAACAACGGAATATTATGCAGCTATATGAAGCAATGAGAAATTCTATGGCATTAATACACACAGATTTCCAAGTTATATTGTTAAGTTAAAAAAGCTGTGGAATAGTGTTAATAGTATGTTACATTTTGTGTAAAAGGGGAGAAAAATAAGAATATATATTCATATTTGCATGTGGACACTGGAAGATACACGACAAACTAGTAAAATGGGTACGGGCAGGCACTAGCTGAGTGGGGAACAAGAGGAGGAGAGACTTTTTTCACTGTATAATACATAATACGTCTTTACATTTTTGAACCATAAAAAGCATTACCTATTGAAAACACGAAATCAAAAATAATAAGACAAGAATAACAATAGCAGCTGTCAATTATTGTGTACTTACTTTAAGGTGGGCATGTATTATCTCATTTAATCCTCATAACACATTGAAGCAGGTAATAATAACCCCAGTATAAAGGAGAGAAAACTGAAGTCCAGAGAAGTTTTCACATCTATAAACCAGTAATATCACCTATCTCACAAGTTGTTGTAAGGATTAAATGAGATAATTATAAAATACTTAGCACATTGCCTGAGACATAGTAAATGATTAATCAATGCTTTATCACTCCAAGGCAATAACTATATTCAAGGACATTTCAATCAATTGAACCATATAAAAATATAATAAAATCGGACAAGAAGTTTAGCAGAGATGTTTTAATTGAAATTTTTATACATGTAGATTAAACAGCCTCTTCTTTTTTTTTTTTAATAATTTTATTTATTTATTTATTTCCCCCAAAGCCCCAGTAGATAGTTGTATGTCATAGCTGCACATCCTTCTAGTTACCGTATGTGGGACGCTGCCTCAGCATGGCCGGAGAAGCGGTGCGTCAGTGCGCACCTGGGATCCGAACCGGGGCCGCCAGCAGAGGAGCTCACGCACTTAACCGCTAAGCCACGGGGCCGGCCTTAAACAGCCTCTTCTAATTAGCTGAAGGCTCCTTTAGATTTGCTATATCCTAATCATATAAATTACATGGTCATTAAACTAACTGTTCATATCCCATAATTATACATGCATCTTTGAGGCCACTATTTAATAGTTTGAATAAACTTGGTGAGAGAGAATATCAAAGGAAAAGTTTAGAAGTGTAACCATTGTTTATTTTAATAAAAGGGGGAGGAGGGCTATACGTGCCATGGTGACTTCAAGACAAAATCCCAAATGTAAGATCTGATTCCAAAATGTCATTTCGAATTCACTTACTCATGGACAACAGGGAGCCCCACACCACCTACACAATTACTGCACATGTTGCCAGGCTAGAAGCAAGATGCTCCTCCGGGAAAGTTTCAAAAGCAACATCAGCTTTCCCCTTTCTGGAAACAAGCTATACAACCAAGAACACACTTTAATATTTAACCCTGATGAAAAGAATTTGAAGAAGGAAAAAAACCTACAAAGAAGCAGTTGACTTTTCATAAGCTTACCAAAAGTCATGTTCAATATAAATGAGGTAAGATTGAATTCAGGGCAGAGGCTTACAAAACATTTTATTTTAATTGTAGTTTTAAGCAACTGTCTTCATTCTGTCTGAAAGATAAGTTACACTTGGATCATCCAATTACATGGTAAAAAAAACACACAAGTACACAAGAGGAAAACTGGGGTCATATTTAAAGTGTAGAATAATGCAAAATATAAACAAGTCTTTATTATTAAGGCATTGAAAGTTTAAAATTTATTAAAATAATGTTCTGCATGACATTCAGTCACTGTCATTCTAAGGGGAACCATTCCTTGTATTCCCAGGCTTCCTAACTTCCGACACAAAATAATACTTTTAATACTGGGAAGAGTAGTTCCTTCTCTTTGAACTAGGAAAAGTGAGTTAGCTGCCATGGCCTCACCTGTTCTAGCCTCTCTCAGAAGTGCCTGCTCAGCAACTGCTTCTGTGTTCCAAATTTTGGGGTCAGGGCCCTAGCCAGCCTTCTAGGAGCAGGTCTGAAGGCCCAGTTCTCTCTGACCCCATTACTGGCATGGAAAGTGTATGAGACAGCAATTTTGATAAGTCTGTCTCCTCCGCAGGTCCAGTCTCTCCTGGGTGAGTCATCCCAATGTCTAGACCTGCACTATCCAATATAGTAGCCAATAGCCACATGTGGCTATTTAAATTTAAATTAATTTAAATAAATTTAAAAATTCTGTTCCATAATCACATTAGTCACATTTCAAGTACCCAACAGTCAGTCACATATTGGACAGCACAGATATAGAACATTTCCATCATTATAGACAGTTCTACTGGATAGTGCTGGTCCACACTCAGTGGAGGTGGTATTAAGGTATTAGGGCTGCAGATCCTAACCAGATTTGCCAATAATAAAATGAATATTTTTAATTCGATTTTTCTGACTTCTACATCTAACTCTCAAGGTTCCAGAGTCAGATCAAGGAGAGGTGTGGTTAATGTCCACCTCCAAATCCCTAACAATCACTAATATGAATAGAACATTTATGGGGCCGGCCCCATGGCTTAGCGGTTAAGTGCCCACGCTCCGCTACTGGCCGCCTGGGTTCGGATCCTGGGTGCGCACCAACCCACTGCTTCTCTGGCCATGCTGAGGCAGCGTCCCACATACAGCAACTAGAAGGATGTGCAGCTATGACATATGACTATCGACTGGGGCTTTGGAGAGAAAAACGGGAAAAAAAAAAAAAGAACATTTATTATGTGCCAGCCACTAAGCTAAGAGCTTTCATTATCTAATTTAATTCTCACTACAATCTTATAAAGAAGGTATTATCATCATATCCCTTTTACAGATGAAAAAATTAAGGCTTAGAGAAATTAAATGATTTGCCCAGGATCACACAGCTAGTAGGTGGTAGAATCAGGATTTAATTTAGAAAAACAAAGAAGCAACCAAAAACTGTAGGTGTAGTTCATACATACAACAGAGGTAAGTAGGGCTCACCCCACTGAAGCCTTATGTGAAATTTTCATCATCATAAAATCACAGAAAATTACAATAGGAACAGAAACTAATGCAATGTTTCATGATCATCTTTAACCCATGACCCCTTCTGATGACTATAAAAATCTCACACTCCCCCAAAGATGGTGCACACCTCACCACAGCCACTAAAATTTCTTCTATCAGGCCGGCCCCGTGGCTTAGCGGTTAAGTACACGCACTCCACTGCTGGCGGCCCGGGGTTCGGATCCCGGGCGCACACCGACGCACCGCTTCTCCAGCCATGCTGCTGTCCGCGTCCCACATACAGCAACTAGAAGGATGTGCAGCTATGACATACAACTATCTACTGGGGCTTTGGGGGAAAAAAATAAATAAATAAAATTATAAACAAAAAAAATTTCTTCTATCTTCTGCATATTCCCAATGGTCCAATTTTTATGAGGCTTTACTTTTTTGTATTATATAAAAATTATTTTTTAATTTTCCTTACATAACATTAGAATATCATATATGCTTTTCCAAAATACATTCAGTCCCCCCTCAAACACACACACACTGAACCATAAAAACAGATGACTTGGGGCTTGCCCCATGGCCTAGTGGTTAAGTTTGGCATACTCCCCTTCGGCGGCCCAGGTTCAGTGCCTGGGCATGGACCTACACCACTCGTCAGCAGCCATGCTGTGGCAGTGACCCACATACAAAAAAACAGAGGAAGACTGGCACCTATGTTAGCTCTGGGCGAATCTTCCTCAAGCAAAATAAATAAATAAATAAAATAAAATAAAAACTGATGACTCTATCCAGTCTCCCCAACTTTAGAAATGAGAACAGTGAGGCCAAAAGAGGGTGGGAGGGCAATGCCTTGCCTACAATGAGGAACAGAACTGCTGGAACCAGAACACACTGGTAAGGCTCAGCCCACACACCATTCACCTGACTCTTGAATGGCAAAATTCCTAGGGCCTCTCACCCGTCAACCAAATAAAGTTAAGATTTTGTCCTATTTCATGGTAGATCTTATGGGATTTGTGGGAATGAAGCTCTGGGAATACTTGGATAAGAATTCTCTATGCAGTTTTCATAGACTATTGGAGCCAGGAGGGACCTCAGAGAACTAATCCATCTCCTAATTTTAGAACCGAGGAGACAGAAGCTCGGCTAGTTATATACAAAACTTAGGCATCCTACACTTCACCATTTTATAGTCTCTACGGCAAAGGTGACCTGTTCATTCATTTAATTTTGTTAAATGACTACTGGATGCCAGGGTCTGTGCTAGCTGATGGGGTTATAAAGACGAAATGGACATTGTCCCTGTCCACACAGAGCTTACATTCTCGTGGGAGTGAAGGATACACAAATATATAATTGCAATGGAGCGTCATAGGTATAACTTGTAGGAGTGAACTTGAGGGAGTCAGAGGAGGCCACATGTGGGCTGAATCTTAAAAGATAAATAAGAATTCACTGACACAGGAAGATATTCCAGGTAGAGAGAACAGAACATGCAAAGAACAGGAACCATGCATAGCATGACAGAATATGGAATGCAGGGGATGAGGTGGGGGAAAGGGTATTTTTTTTCCAGTTGTATTGAGTTATAATTGACATATAACATTGTATTAGTTTAAGGTATACAACATAATGATTCAATATATGTATATACTGTGAAATGATTACCACAATAAGAAAAAGGGCATTTTAAATAAAATGCTTCACTATGTAGATTATCAAGAAAAGTCACACAAATAAAAAGGATAAAACTCTAACCATTATCTTTCCACTTGTGAGCTGTGGTCTCATTAGAAGTCACTTAAGACAAGACTGTCTCTCTTGAACAAATGGTGTGGGAAAACCGGATATCCACATATTAAAGAATGAAGTTGTACCCTTACCTTACACCATATGCAAAAATTAACGCAAAATGAAATAAAGGCCTAAATGTAAGAGCTCAAACTATAAAACCCCTAGAAGAAAATATATGGAAAAAGCTTCATGACATTGGATTTGGCAGTGATTTCTCAGATATGACACTAAAAACAGAGGCAAGAAAAGGAACAATAGACATGAGGCCAGCCCGGTGGTGTAGCGGTTAGGTTCGCAAGCTCTGCTTTGGCAGCCCGGGATTCACAGGTTCAGATCCCGGGCGCAGACAGATGCGCCGCTTGTCAAGCCATGCTGTGGTGGCGTCCCATATAAAGTAGAGAAAGATGGGCACGGATGTTAGCCCAGGGCTGATCTTCCTCACCAAAAAAAAAAGAACAATAGACAAACAGGACTATATCAAACTTAAAAACTTCTGTGCAGCAAAGGAAACAATCAACAGAGCGAAAAGGCAACCTATGGAATAAGGGAAAATATTTGCAAACCATATACCTGATAAGGGGTTAATATCCAGAATATGTAAGGAACTGACACAACTCAACAACAAAAAAACAATTCAATTAAAAAACAGGCAAAGCACATTTCTCCAAAGAAGATACACAAATGGCCAACAAGCATACGAAAAGTTGCTCAACATCGCTAATCATTAGGGAAATGCAAAGCAAAACCACAATGAGGTGTGACCTTATATCTGTTACGATGGCCCTTACATTAAAAAAACAAAAACCAGAAAATAACAAGCGTCGGCGAGGATGTGGAGAAACTGGAACCCTTGTGCACTGTTGGTAGAAATGTAAAATGGTGCAACCGCTGTGGAAAATTGTACGGAGGTTCCTCAAAAAATTAAAGATAGAATTATCATATGATCTAGCAATCCCACTTCTGGGTATATATCCAAAAGAACTGAAAACAGGATCTTGAAGAGATATTTGCACACTCATGCTCACTGCAGTATTATTCACAATAGCCAAGAGGTTGAAGAAACTTAAACGTCCATCAACGGATGAATGGATAAAGAAAATGTGATACACACAAACAGAATATTATTCCACCTTAAAAAAAGAAGGAAATCCTGTCACAAGCTACAACATTGATGAACCTTGAGGACATTATGCTAAGTGAAATATGCCAGTCACAAAAAAACAAATACTGCAAGATTCCATTTATATGAGGTATCTAAAATAATCAGACTTGGAACGGAAAGTAGAATGGTAGTTGCCAGGTGTTGGGGGTAGGGAGAAAAGGGAAGTTGTTCAATTGACACAGAGTTTCAGTTTTTTTTTTTTTTTTTTTTTAAAGATTTTATTTATTTTATTTTTTTCCCCCCAAAGCCCCAGTAGATAGTTGTATGTCATAGCTGCACATCCTTCTAGTTGCTGTATGTGGGACTCGGCCTCAGGATGGACGGAGAAGCGGTGCCTCGATGCGCACCCGGGATCCGAACCCGGGCCACCAGCATCGCAGCGCGCGCACTTAACCACCAAGCCACAGGGCCGGCCCAGAGTTTCAGTTTTGTAAGATAAAAAGTTCTAGAGATCTGTTGCCCAACAATGTGCATATAGTTAACATTACTGTACTGCACACTTAAAAATGCAGGCATGGCTCACTCCCAAACATCTATACTAGTAGAGGCAGGCAGGGCCATGGATAATACAAAAGTCATTTTTAGATGTCTTTAGAGTACAATAAACATGGCTTCTGCAACACAATTCATAAACATATTCAAGTGACATGAATATCAAAATTAGTTTACAGGCTCGAGCTCAGAAACTGACTACGTGGGGTCAGTGGTAGGATGGAAGAGCGCTGAGAGGAAGGAGGCACTGCCCCTGGGGTGAACTAAGGCCTAAGATCAGATCCCCTACAAAGGGCAAATGGAAGAGTCAATGCCAGGACGCAATGACATCTACACTTTTGTCATCTCTGAGGTAGTCAAGGGTCCAGGAACTCTGACTCTACAATAAGTGGCTAAATCCTTACTGTGCCCATGTCTGTGCCAGGTGCTTTGTAATATACCATCTCCAGCCTTCCAAAAACTATGTGGTTTAATTATTTTACAGATTAGGCTACTAAGGCTCAGAAAGAGGAAATCTTTTGCCCAAGGCAGTGCAGCAGCCCTGGGATTTCGACGCAAGTCTAGACAGTTAGGGCTCTTTCTGTTTTACTACACTGCCTCCCACAAACAGCCAACACTGAACACTTAACCATGGAAAGATGATTAATATTCCTTTTGCTCTGCTCAGCCTGGCAGAGCCATGCAGAGCCCTCTTTTACCTGAGAACTTTTCTACTATTTTCAGGCAATGCTCAGATCGTCCCAGGTCTTCTCTTCCCTGGACAAATTCTGTAAACCCCAACTCGTATGCCCTGGTTCCCAGTCCCCATTGTCGCCTGATGGCCTTTGTCTGAACAGAGGGTGTTCGTAGCTGTCAACGTCTGTCTTGCAGAAACTCACTACCCTCTCACACTAAACTCTTTATTTTTGCTAACCAGAGGCAGAGTGATTTATTCAGACCTACGGATGTCAATCCCTTGTTCAAAATATGACCATCAGGAGCAGGTCAAAACCTTGATCAAGCCTCATCTATCGCCTCTTCCACCCTCACCCTCTATGTTCCAGACACACTCACCTCCATTCATTCCCCAGAATTCACCAGAATTTCTCTCTCACCTGGAAGCCTCCTGCCTGACCAACCCCCTCCCATCCTCCAAGGTCTGATTTAGGTTCATCTAAGGAGCCTTCCCTAATACTTTCTCATTTCAAGTCCAGGCCACGTGCTCTTCCCCTAAGGAACTCAGCCTCCTGAACTTTCCCTCTCATTGCATTTATTATGCTGTATTGTAAGTGTCTCAATCCCCTATAAGATTACACATACCACGAGATTAGGGACTACTATGTCTATCTCACTCAACACTCTATCCTCAGCATTTAGCCAAGTTCCTGGCACACACAGGCACTCAAGAAATATTTGAGAAATGAACGAATGAATGAGTTTTTCTTCCAACCATCTGGCTGCGCTGCAACATACTGAGCTTTCAGCAAATGCAATGCTGAGGGGCCGGCCCCATGGCGTGGCGGTTAAGTGCGAGCACTCCGCTACTGGCCGCCCGGGTTCGGATCCCGGGCGCACACCAACGCACTGCTTCTCCGGCCATGCTGAGGCCGCGTCCCACATACAGCAACTAGAAGGATGTGCAACTATGACGTACAACTATCTACTGGGGGGCTTTGGGGGAAAAAAAGGAGGAGGATTAGGCAATGGGTGTTAGCTCAGAGCCGGTCTTCCTCAGCAAAAAGAGGAGGATTAGCACGGATGTTAGCTCAGGGCTGATCTTCCTCACACACACACACACACAAAAAAGCAACGCTGAACCAACCAACCATGATCTTAAACCTTTTGTTTTATGTACTCCTTGGTTAAACCTTGTCTTCTCCTTCCCTCTCTCCACTACTGCCTTCATACACAAACAATTCCATTTTATGACCTAAATGCAAGTATCATTTTGTCTTGTCAAGACCACTTTGGTCCCTGACTTTGTTACTGTACATGCCTGCTATTCTTCCCAGTTTCTGCCTTCCACAAATGTGACCGCATATCATCAATGTTCTCATTCAGGTCCCTGATAGCAATGAAGACGCAGAGCCCTGCAGTGTGCCACAACAGATAGCTCTCCAGTTTGACATGAATCCATTAATCACCACTCTGCGCCTAGTCACTCAGCCAGATGCAAGTGCACCTGATCACAATGTTACTGGCCGACATTTCTCCAGCTTGCCACAAGAATACTGTCCAAGATTCTGCTAATATATTTAGATGCTTTCCTGAAATTCAGAATGCCATGGCCATAGTACTCTCTCCAGTTTATCACCCCACCCAGGAAAGAAATGAGGTTATCCTGCCCTGCCTGGTTCTAAGTGAACCCATGCTGGCTCCTCATGATCACTACTTCCCTTTCTCAGGTTTACAAGGCCTTTGACTGCTGCTAAGTGAGATTTGTAAATCAAGACTGCTCTAGTCCAAAGCTGAAGAGAGAAGCCTGCGATGCCTGGGTTGCTGAAGGAGGCTTCATGAAAAATAAATGTAATGCAGAGGACCAACAGAGCTTGATAGAGGACAGAGGGAGAGGAGTCAAGCCTAAGTGTGAATAACAAGGACAGCAAGGCTACATATGAGCAGCAGAGACTGCAGGCCAGAAGGCCTGGCCCATGTACAACCTGGGACAAGCAGACTAAGAGAAAGCAAGTTCTTCCTACTGGGCTGTCTCCTTGTTCAGAAAGGTCAACCACAGCTGGGCTTCTGCTAGGATTCTCCTTTTGACTATCATAAAACACACATACTAGATTAAGCAGAGCCGGAAAGTAACTCCTATGTAAAAGACAGTTGTCAGAATGGCCAGTCTAGTTTCTCCAAAGCACCTTCTGATGAGAAATCCACCACTAGGATTGTGTGTAATGGGCAATTTTGTGGCAAAGGACTATTGTGCAACATTTTCCAATTTCTCCTCCAGAAAATGCAGAGGTAATTATGTACTCAAAGCCAGTGTAGCAAATCAGTTAAATTAAACTTGTATTTCATCTAAATCATATAGGATATGAATAACATAACTAACTTTTCTAATTTCATACTCTAGTACTCCCAAGTAAATAAAAGGGAAAAAAAGTAAAGTTTTCCCCCTACAAATAGAATCTGTCACTTCCTAGGATGTGCACTTTTCAGCTCATGCAACCTAAATGCATGTGGGGATATTATATGCACTTTCTATTTAGCAATTTAATTATATCTTTGCATTCAAAGAGTGGCAATGGTTTGCAGTAATAATCAGGTGAAAGCATTCCAACATTAATATGCTGGAATCCGATGTGTTAATTTGATGCAACTTTGCCTTGACAATATGTGATTAATTTGTTCTCAGGCTAGCCCTGCTCCCAGCTGTGACAGTTTAAAGTGCTGGGTTTCTTTATCCATATCGCTATTTGACACGCCTTAGCCCACTGCTTTGCTAAGACCACTGTTAATTTGTAATGAACTTGCTTTTCAGGGGGGCTCCTTCATTTTTAATTCTGTCAGTGTCACCTCCTTGAGGAAAATTACAAGTTTCCATAGGTGTGATTACTGCCAAGTGCTGCTGATAAGAGGTTTGAGAAAACAGGGTTTTATAAAGAAGTCTGTATTTAATCTGCTGAAACAGATTTATTGTCTCCAGACAGATAAATATAATACAAAGTTCTCTTATTTAAAAGTCATCCCCAAGTTCTCCCTCACCACCTCCTCCTCCTAAACAAAAAACACAGTTGCATTTCCACGACTCAATAATGAGTCACTCAGGGAAAAGAGGTGCAAGTGTAATAAATTTAGCAATAATGGTGATTCCTGTCATCAAATTAGACTTGTAGGGTAGTCTTATAAAACATATGAACACACTCTTCACAAGGTGGAGAAGAGGACAAAATCCCATTGAAACAGTTATAGTTTCACCTCCTTCCTAACTAGCAAAAGAACATTCTACAGCTTCAGGGGCCCATTTCCTCTGGGCAAACTGAGTACTGGCGAAGTTAGGCATGGTTTAAATTTCTCCTTGGAATATAATCCTGGTAATGCTTGATGAAGGGTTACAGTCTCAAAACATAATGCTTAAATATAATAACTCATTAGAGTAATAGTAGGCAGCTTTTATAGTACTTTTACAAAGTATTCTCCATTTAACCTTCAAAATAACCACATCCAGTCGGTATTATTATCCCCATCTTTTTTTCACATTAGGAAACAGACTCAAAGAGTTCATCAGAAGGATTTACCAGCAAGGAAAGGACAAAACTTTGGGACAGGAAAACAAATCTTTGATGGCTAGTCCTCTGCTTTTCTCCATCACAATCCACAGGATGGAAAAGTCACCTCCTCTCTAATTAGTCCACAGAGCGAGCTAACCAGTCTAACACTGGATTCATTTTTTTCAGCCCTAATTTTTACTCTTTTCAGTGGCACACTGTTCTCCTCCAATTCCATCCCTCCCACCATGAAGCCTACTGTTTCCACAGGGCCAGGTAGATACCAAGTCCTGCCAATTCTACCCTCAGATTTCTTTCTTTTTTTTTTTTTTTGAAGAAGATCGGCCCTGAGCTAACATCTGCCAATCCTCCTCTTTTTGCTGAGGAAGACTGGCCCTGGGCTAACATCCGTGCCCACCTTCCTCCACTTTATATGGGACGCCACCACAGCATTGTTTGCCAAGCAGTGCGTTGGTGCATGCCCGGGATCCGAACCAGCGAACCCCGGGCCACCACAGCAGAGCGCGTGCACTTAACCGCTTGCGCCACCAGGCCGGCCCCTACCCTCAGATTTATCACATGTTCTTAAATGCCTATTTATCAGATGTTCTTAAATGTTCACACCAACAGCCAGAGCTTGGAACATCCCCATCACCTCAAACATTATTAGTGGCACAAGCCTCTTTTCAGAAGATGAGAGAAGTTTCTCAGTACTTCACAAACTAAATTAAAACACCTCGAGATATGAACTACCACTCGGTTCCGCCCATTTCCCAAACTATCCTTTTCTCTCTTTGTTCCCTAGCTGCTGCTCAATTAAAAAAAAAAAAAAGTCAAGAAAACTACTTTTCAGTGTATGTTCAGGCAAAACTGACTCCCACCACTGCATCGTCACCAAGATCACCGCTCTACTCTTTGATTAAACACTCCCTACCTTTGCCTTCTCCACAAGACTGTTCATGAAGCAGCCTCTGCCTAAGAAAGAGGCATGCAAATTGTGGAATATCTGCTCAAAGGAACACAATCTGGTCACTGAGAAGTATTTATTTGCATTATATAAAAACAAGAAAAATTCAATGATTACAAAAGTAGGTGGAAAAGCAGAATGTGAAATTACACACAGACTAAAACTAAATTATGCTAACTGATGTAAAGATGATTTAGCACGTACCGCCCACAAAGAGATAGGTGAAATGCTGACTTTTACACTGCCTTCGATTTAGAATTTCCTAAACGCTTTTTTATCGTGGTTTGTGTACCTACTAGTCTGCAAGTTCCTTCAGAACAGCGATGGTAGTTTACTTACATCTGTATCCACAGGTAGAAAGTAGGGGCTCTATATCGTTTCAATAAGTTAAACGAAATAAAAATTGCTAGGGGACAGGTCTGTATCTGCTTCAATATGGCCCACCTAGGGCAGCTCAGCTCAGTCGGCCACAGGTATGACCTCTGAGCACCAGCTGTGGCTGGTGTGCTGGGAACAGCTGCTGCTCTGAGGTGCCCTCCCCTAAAGGACAAAGGGCTCCAGGGCAGAGATTACATTCTATTCCCAAGTCTTCCTCCTCCACGGATTTGTCTGGCAAGGAACTCTAGGGAACTGCTTCTGAACAACAGAAAAAAGATCAGCTCTAAGATGAACATGACTCTGGGCCATGCAAAGGCAGAAAACACCTTTCCAATGACAAGTGTCACGCCTAGAACAGAAAAAAGTTATCTTGAAAGGGATGCACAAATGAGAACTAAAGTAAAACTGAATAGAAAGAAAGAAAAAAACTAAACCAAACAGTTAAAAAACACTAAGGGTAGTACTGGTTTGAAAAAAATTCAACGGAAAAATGTTAACGTACATATATCAAAGACACAATACAGGCAAATTAAATAAAGTAGCTAATTCAAAAACCCCCCATACCTAACAACTCTATAACTGTAATATCTTCCAGATAACTGCATATTCTTTAATATGTAGATTGGGAAAGTCGATCTAACACTGCCAGAATGGTCCTCATACCTAAGGAGAAAATTCTAAACCAACTATTGCACATAGGTAGACGTACTGCTCTATCTAGTTACCAGACCAACCACAACTGAAAAAGCATGAATTAATTGAACAAATGAATCTACATGTCTTGGTCACCTATTACGTGCCAACGACTATAGCAGCATTTTCTCATGCATGATCCTTCAGATACGTCTCACAACTCTTACCAGCAAGGCTGGAGGGAGAGGACACTGGGGTCCAACAGAAATTAAGCTCTTATTTACCCCAAATTGTGCAGAAAATAAGCGGCAAAGCCAGGACCCAAGACTGTCTGACACTTAATTCATCACACACAGTCCCTTGCCCAAAGAGCCCATGAATCTAACTGCGAAGATGCACATACACACGTGACCTGATTAGAAATGTCACAAATCAGTATCTAATTAAGTATAATGTTAACAATACAAAAGTGCAGAGGGAATGGGAAGATAGAAAGTGGTTCAAGTATCCAAGTGCTCACCAGAGTGAGTTCTGCCCTGCGTTCTGAAGAAAACGAGGCGATGGGCTAAATGCAGCACAAGCTGAAGAAATGACTGGAGCAAAGGTGGGAAAAAATGAGAAATCATTGGTGGTCAGAGAACAAAACTGTCAGGTCACAAGCAAAGTGGCGCTATAGTGGGAGGCAGGGTGACAGAAGATCCAGAATCAGACCGACCCAGCTTCAAGTACTACACAAGCTTTCTTAATTACTGGCTTTCATTTATTCACTTATTTAACAAATAATTATTTTGCACCTACATGGCAGTTCCTTTGTGGGGTTTTCTCTTCTCTGTCTCTTGGTTTCCTCATCTAGAAAAGAATAAAAATCTTTACCTATCTTTCTGGGCTATCGTGGGGCTTAAATGAGACTGATGTATGAATTAAAGTGGCATACCTACACCAGGAAGCTAGGTGGTGGGTAAATAAAGGTCGAACTGAACAGTAAGAATAAAGTTGGAAAGTATGTGGGGGAAAGGGTGCCAGTGCTGAAGGGCTCTGTCCGGTGGAGGAGTTTAGTTTTGCTACCTCAGGAGGGCAGTGGGGGTACTGAACCTAGCCACCACTGTAGGGGACACACTGAGAGAGAGGGGACAAGTGGCAGGGAGACCAGCCTGGAAGTGCTGCTGTAACATAAATGGGATGTGAGAAGGTTCTGGAACAAGGGAGTGACTGGCGAATCTGAGAAGTGTCAAATCTGACAGACACTGAGAAGGAATCACTGGCTGACCTTAGGGACACACTGTGAGGAGAGAGCAGTGAAAAAGAAGAAAAGTACTGCCATCACTTCAGATCTTTAAATGGCTAAAATCTCACTTTGTAAATAATCCTTCTTTGAAAATGATCACTTGGACATTACCGATTTCACAGAAAGACCCTTCGTTTTACACACTTGAATATTTTTCTGCTTTTTCTACAACAACCTTCCTCCTAGTCAAGTCTAAATACTTACTGGTCTGTACAAATTACCTCGATCTTTCCAAGATTAAACTGCCATCTGCTACTCTCACTCATGTCCCTCAATCACTAGGGCCTGAGGAAACAGAGCCTGCACCCTTTAAGACCGCAGCACATAAAACACTGTGTCATCAGCAGAACAGCAGCACTCTGTCCCTAAGCACCTCACTGTCTCCTAAATGGCTTCAGCTACAAATATTCCACTGGCAAAAAGACTTTATGAAAACCTCAGGGCAAAAGGAATGATCACCACCTTTGCGGCCAACCCCTTAGGGAAAACATGGAGCCACTCAGAAACCGGCTGAGAATGACCCTCACGATAACAAGTGGAAGAGCTCTGGGAGCACGTCACACGTCATGCGAGTACAACACAGAGATTAAGAACGCTGTCTGGAGGTGGGTGCCTAGGCTCGACTGCTGCCTCCCTACTTCCTAGCCCTATGACCTAATGCAAGTTATTTAACCTCTCCATGCCTCAGTCTCCTCACCTCTCAAACTGGGGATTATCATAATACCTCCTCACAGGGCTGTTGTGAGACTTAAATTAATCAGTGCAAGCAAAATACTTAGAATTGTGCCTCACACAGAGTAAATTCTCAATATAGGCAAGCTGCTATTATTATTGTTGTTATCATTACTGTCTTTGAATTACTTAAAACATAACCCACCAGTATACAGTGTTCTCCCTCACTCTCTCCCTCCCAATAGTTATTGAGCGTTATGCTGGGCATTCTGTACACAGAGAAGAGGGAGAAAGAGAAAGAGAAAAATTTGTACTCTAAAGAGGCATAAACAAGATGTTGTACAAGAGGAAGAACTCACTGTCAGGTGAGTTAAGGAAATGTTATGGAAGAGGAGACATCTGAGTTGGTTCTTGAAGAGGATAAGCAGGAATTTTCCAGGAGAAAGAATTTTACCTGGCAGTAGATACGGCATCTCGTTTCTAATATGTAAGGCTTGAATCAGCATTTCTAGGTTTCTAAGAAGAGTAGACAGCTATCTGAAAGGGTGTGATGAAGAGGGCGCTGAGAGGCTTATCTTACCCTCTGGGGAATACGTACTTATACACAGGCAGGTGCATGGGCAGCCACTAAAAAACTAAATCATCAAGATTCCAGCCAGAACCTCCTCGTCCTTCAAGACTGGGCTTAGGACTCCACTAACTTCACCAAGACTTGAGTCTAGGCCTGGCTCCTTTCTCTGTACTTCCAAATCCTCCTGGCCTTGGATCATCATGGTCTGTTTACCCCACAAGACTCGGAGCTGGCTCCTTGAGG
>NC_141928.1:10540000-10637500 GCF_057802395.1 Ceratotherium simum simum | reverse complement strand
GAAAAGTAGTTATTAGATTTTCTTCTTTCCACTGTGGAAAAAGTCCTTCCTGTTGAAGAAGGCAGTGAAATTTTATCACAGCTATTGCTATTCATAAATCTTATATCTATTTTAATTCAATCTGGTCCTAGCCTCTGAGTCGCTGCACCACAATTTGATTACTATAACCATACTTTTTAACTGCTGTCAGGAAAGACAGCGCCTTATACAAACATCTGCCGGAACACATGCCCGCGTTCTCCAGCACCGGCCTTAAATCACGCACTGGTGATGAATCTTTATCTGACACTAATACTTTTTAACTTCATATAGACAATTAAAATGAATTGTAGCTAAATGCACATATAACAAATCAATTTAATCTTTGGTTGCATAGTAGCATATTTTGCAAATTTCCTAAACCTACTTTCTTACATGTATCTTTGTCTAGGTGTTAAAACTTCAATTTAACAGAAAGGTGTGGAGATATTAATAAAGCACTGCTCTTATGATACTGCCATGTAGTTGCAGGCTTCAAAGAGTAATGACATTTGAAATTTATCACTGCCATTTAAAAAACTTCCACATTTGTGTGTGGAGAGTGCCAGGCTGGGCTTCATTGTAAGAGTGACCAAAGTTGAGTCTCTGCCCTCCAGGAATTAATATAATCAAAATTCAGACAAACCCACCTAGGATAACAAACTGGATGAATGTCACTGCTGCCTCCACACTCCCACAGTCTTCTGTATTGATCTCTACTCAGTACTTATCACCTTTAATCTACAGCTAGTTGTTCATGGGTCCGTTCCTCTGCTCAATCAGATGCACCTGAAGTCATGGACCACTGTCAGTTTCCAGCACAGGGCACAACCCTGACTAGGAAGTGTGGTTCCTCCACTTGTTGGCTATACAGCCACTCTTATCTTCAAATTCCTCCAGGGCAGTTAGTCCTGTCTTATTTATCAGTGCCTAATATAGAGCCAGTATGTAATAAACCTTTGAAATGAACCACATATATAGTGTGGGTGCTTAGTAAATAATTTGTTGGATGGATAGATGGATAGATAGATGGATGCATAAATCCACTTTGCATATCAGGAAGATCAGTGGGAAAAAAATTTGTGGGACAAACAATAGACTCTATGTGTAAAGCATTCCCTCCTTCCCCAGCCCCAGTATCTCATTATTTCTTTTTTACCTGTAAGAAAATTAAGGCTTATAAGTTGCAGTAACCGACCCAACAGATGCAACTGATAAGATTTAAACCAGTCTGTCAGATTTCAGGTACACTGGTAAAGAGAAAATTCTTTTGTTTTTAAATTTTGAGAAATTTCAATTATTAATAGCGTTTTTTGTTTCCTCCATAGCAACGCTGTGCAAGCGTCTAGGAAAGACAGCTATAGTACTGGAATAAGGAAAAAGGAGTGGAATACCAACTCTGCCACATACTAGTGGGGTATCCTTGAGCAAGTCACTTTCTCTTTCTGAGTCTGTTTCCTCATCTGTAAAATGGAGATCACTCTCTCTACATCACAGTTTTGTTATGATCACTTAAAAGAGGAAAGTACCAATATATATGTAGAAGATCAACTCTTCAAGAGTTCAAGTTTCCCATCGATAACTTTCTACATGTCACTGATGTCAATTGCCTCCCTAATCCCAAAACTAACCTTAAAGCCAAAAGGAATCCAAGAGGTCATCTAAGCCAAGTTCCTCATTCTAAACATGCAGTAACTGAGGCTCAGAGAGGGGAGGTGACTTGTCCCAGACCCCAAGTATGGCCAGGGCTAAAATTCACACCTTTTGATTCCATGTCCATGTTCTTTCTACCACATGGTCTTCCAGTTCTGGAATGCAAGCTTCCATTTTATAAATATGAATGTCATTAAGAAGGAAAATAAATATCTCTGAGAATCAGAACATCTAGATTCTATGCCCAGCTAGGTGACCCTAGGCCTTGATTCCTCTGGATAGTTGTCGTCAAGATAGTAAAATCAGGGCCTAGTACCTTGAGGGACAAGAAAATCTACTGCAAATCATGCAGAGCAAGGTGCCCCAGGTGAGGAGGCTGAACGTAAAATCCCACTGTCCCCAGTCCCCACCACACCTAGGAATGTCTCTAGGCTTTCCCTGGGACCTCAGTGCTTGACATTCATTCCAACCAGATTTCATCTGCTAATCTGGTAATTAATTAGCTAGGAAGAGGGTAGTACGACAGAAATTTGTTATAACAAAACTATGTCCATGTTTTACTTCTTAGTCCCCCCTAGCCTCCAAGAATTACAATCAATATATTTTCTTAAATGGCACCTGACATCTGCCTCATTTAAAATTACTCTCTCATTTTCTCCTCTTAATGGCCTGGTAAGTTGGGATGGGGATCTGAGAGTACAGCCCTGTTTCAGAGAAGAGGTGACTGACTTCTGGGGTAATTCCTTAGCCAGAGTTCCAAAGCTAGCTGTGAAGGGGGAACAAAGAAGAAGCTCCTGGTTCCCAGCCCACTCTCATCTCAGAGACCACTGCCTTGATGCCCCAAATACAAACCAAACAAGCAGGGTACAACCCACCCCCCAACAAAAGGACATGTGTAGTGTCTTTAAGGACATGGTAACAGGCTGTGATCTGTAGACAACAGGCCCAAACGAGCTCACAGTGGTAACGTCCACCTCATCCTCAGCCCTCTTTCAGTGCTTCCTAATTCAGGGGTGGTATTATCATCCATCCAGTTCCGCAAGTCAGAATCGTCCTTGAAATCCCTCTCTCCTGCACTCTCTAACATCTAATCCATCATCAAGTCCTACCACTTTTACCTACTAAATATCTCTTGAATTCAACCACTCCTTCTCCATCACCAATAAGTAAGCCCAAGTTACCACTGGGCTCTCTCTTACCCGACCATTGCGAAAAGTTTCCTGATTTGTCTCTCTGTCCTCACAAACCCTTCTCAAGGGTATTCTCTTCAGTATAGCTCCAGTGATCTTTTCAAAACACAAATCCCATTACCCCACCTCCTCACTTAAACTTGTTCGAGACTTTCCAACGCTCTTAGGTGAAAGAGGATGCTTCCACCAGCCATACTGGTCTGCCCCTGCAGCTCCACCTTGCACCACACTCTACCTCACCCTCGGCGCTCCAGTCACACAGCCCTCTTGCAGTTCCTCAAAACTGCCAAGCTGCCCCTCGCCTCAGAGTCTCTGTACATCCTTTCTCTTCCCCCTTCCCCTAGTTAGCTCTTCCTCATCCTTCTGCTCTCAGGTCAAGAGTCACCCTCACAGGGATACCATCCCCAACTCCTTAGTACTAGGTCAGATGATCCTATGAAAACACTCTCAAAACCCCAAGAACCTCGCCCGGAACTTCGTAATTAATTCACTGTGATTATACTATGATTGCAATTTTACAGTTAGTTTTGTGATTGTTTACATAACATCTATCTTCCTGCCAAGAGAAGAAGTTCCATGAGGTCAGAAATCAGGTCTGTTTTTGCTCACCACTGTATCCACATTTTACTTAACAGTGCCTAGTACATAGTAGTCCCTCACTAAACATGATGGCAATGAATGACAATGTGGTAAAAGGAAAGGAAACTAATACATCTCTCAGCACTGGCCACGTACCAGGTGCTTTGCTATGTACGCATTTCCCATTTTCATTAAATCCTCACAACAACATTTTAAGTATCATTAACCTCATTTTATAGACATGAAAACAGGCTCAAAGAGGCAAAATGATTTGCTCAGTATCACACAGCAAGTAAATGGCAAAGTTGGAATTCTAACCCAAGCCTGACAAACATGTTCTTTTCAGTACAAAACTCTGCCTTCTTTTGAAAAACCTCTAAGGCAATGGTGAATTCTACCTCTGATGAGAATTTCTCGAAGATGGCTCCACAACCAGGGGAATCTACCACAGACTAGCAGAGCTCAGAACAAACTGCAGAAATGAGGCCTAGACGGAAAGAGCTCAGAGTGGAATAAACTAGTTTTAAGAACTTAGTCTTGAGAATTTAACTTTAGAGTAGGATGCTGAAAACACTTTTTGTTGTTGTTGTAAGATCCCTATTTAATTCATTTTGAATACAACCCAGACAAAAACCCCAAAGTCTTCCCTTGGGATTTTCAGTATAACGTCGAGTAACAGGAAGAAGAATACATTAATACAATGGTAAGGGGGAAATAATCTCAAAAAAGACGTTTTTAAATTAATGAATTTGGTGCTTCTATTAGTATACCATACTGTGTAAAAAGGTAGCGACTATCTAATATCTTTCTTTAGAAACAGAACAGACTAATAAAAACTGGTCTTTGAAAAGGAAGACTAGCAAAATACAGTCACAGAGATAAGTTGTCAAGAGAATAACTGCTAAAATGATGTTGGGACTTCACTCTCCTTTATTTAAAAAGGCATGTAAAAGGAGCCGATGAAGAGTGAGACAAATAGCTCTTAATACAAAACACACAATCACCTTAGATTTGTCTCTTTCTCTCCTTTTAGATTTGTCTCTTTCTCTCTTTTTAGATTTGTCTCTTTCTCTCTTTTTAGATTTGTCTCTTAATAAGCACTAAGCAAGTGACCCTCAGGAGCACTTCTACTGAAAAGAAGGGAGGGAAATGAGATTGAGTATTATGCAGCCAACTTCATTCTCAGTCACCTCCTGGGAGGGAGGGTGGCTGGCCACCTTGGGGGGGTTCAGAGGAAAGAAGCAAGGTCAAAAGCCAGAAGGTCCTTAGGCTCAAGGCCACACCTCAGCTTAGGCAGCAATAAGCAAAAGCTGCTGTCTAAAAACATAATCAGCACTAAAAAGTCCAGGCTATAATTTTTTGGAAAGAGATTCTGAAGCTAAAGTAGCTTAACATATTAGAGAGGACCATTCCCATGATAATAGCAAATATTCTGAGTTCAGATGAGGAGCATTTTCCTCTAAGCATAATTTTTTTTACACGAATTAAATTCGCTGGCTTTTCTGACTTTGCCATTTCTCAATGGCTTCATGCTTTTCTGCAAAGGTTTAAGTGACTTTCTTTGAAGAGAGCCATTTAATGCCAATGATTGTAGAAAACATTTGTTCATAATTATCCAGACATAGACTGGAACAATGCTGAAACAAGAGCAGCATGCAAAAATGTATTTAAGGACTATCATCCCAAAATGCTGCTAAAAGCTATTAACCAGTATGTGTTAATTGCCACAGCATTCATATTAATTTTCACTTCAGGCTCGACATTGTGGAATATTTCCCCTGATACATTTTAAACAAAGTTTAATTTAAGGAACTGCTTCTATCAACACTTATGAAAATTAACAGCCAAGCAATTAGCACTCATGAATTATCCCTTCCCCCATGCTCTCTGCAGCTTCCCTGTTAAAACAGTTTCTAACAGAGAAATGGTTACTTTCTAACAAGTTAACACAATCAAAGTCACAGTTGTCTATAGAAACCAGAACTGGTTCTGCTTTTTTAAGCATTTGTCAGAGCAAACATTCTCCTTATATTTAGAGTATAATTTAGCTAAATCAAATAAGTAAGATATTTAACATTTTAGTAAATTGTCAAGCAATTACTAATATCGAACTATCTTCTCACCTGATGTTTAAGAAATAGCCATTGCCAAAAAAAAAGGGCAGTAATTACTAGTCTTAATCTTCCTATTTAAAGTTAAAGGTCAAAACCCCACTGGACTCCCTGGACTTTCAGCAGGCCAACCACCTTCATCCAGTCTGCCACACATCTTGTTTAACGATGCTTTTCTAAACTCTTGGTTTTAAGAGCACATTTCCTCTCCCCTGATCCTGTCAGTAATCTAAGGAAGTACACAGGAGCTACAGCATCACTAGCCCCCATCCTTTCCAGAGAGAGAAAGAGGCAGAAATGGGGTATTTGTGGAATGCTTGCTACGCGCTACCTCTTGCTAAACAGGGGTCATCTCAACTAATCCTTCTGAGGAAGATACACTATCGTCATCTCACTCCACATATGAGTACTGGAGCTTCTTGAGGTTAAGTAACTAGCCTGAAGTCACACCACAAGTGGTAGAGTCAGGATTCAAACTCAGATCCCACTACAGAATAGGTCTGCTAACAAACTCTCACTGTGCTAAGTGCTTTATTCTATTTGATGGCCTCATCAGCCTTGTGAGGAAAGAACTCTCATTTCTTTTCATAGGTAAAGAAAATGAGGTTCAGAGAGATGAAAACCCTGAATGAGGTGACACAATTGATAATCAGTACCATTTCTTTGTTCATAACAGTATTGACAGGAAATGGGTATTTGAACTTCTGACGGTCTGCTGCTGATGACAATACTAGCAAACTCAGTTTAGCCAGAAAACGCACTAGCAAAAGTTTCTCAAGTTAAGTGATAAGGCATGGAACGGGAAGGGTTAGACATTTCTTAAAACATGACCTCATTTGAACAGGTAGAGAGACAGGGCAGGAATCCACATATTCAGAGGCGCTCAAATCAGCGCGGGATGTTGACTGCCTATCAGTAGAGCCCACTCCCTCATCACCTCACAGCGACTCCTTGTCACACACAAACAACACTCCCACGGACGGTGAAACCAGGAGGACTGGCACAAGTTTTCCGATTGTCTCAACCTCTAGAACAGAGGTCTTGTTTCATTAATGAGGCTATTCAGAGGCCCTGTTTTCAACAAGCCCCAAGAATTCAGGCATATGTCTGAGCCTGGTTTTGCCTTGTCCAACTAAGCATTTCCTAAAACCACTTGCAATCTGTCTTGGACTTTTTTCAAATGATCAGTAAACAGAGTTACTAATAATCTATGAATCTAAAACAGGTCACAGGGCCGGCCCCGTGGCTTAGCGGTTAAGTGCGCGTGCTCTGCTGCTGGTGGCCGGGGTTCAGATCCTGGGCGTGCACCTACGTACTGCTTCTCCGGCCATGCTGAGGCCGAGTCCCACATACAGCAACTAGAAGGATGTGCAACTATGACATACAACTATCTACGGGGGCTTTGGGGGAAAAAATAAATAAATAAAATTATAAAATAAAATAAAACAGGTCACAGCACCACCAATTTGCCAAAGACATAACATAAACATAATAATAAACCTGATCAAAAAAACTGCCAAGGGCCGGCCCCGTGGCTTAGCGGTTAAGTGCGCGCGCTCCGCTGCTGACGACCCGGGTTCGGATCCCGAGTGCGCACCAACACACTGCTTCTCCAGCCATGCTGAGACCGCATCCCACATACAGCAACTAGAAGGATGTGCAACTATGACATACAACTATCTACTGGGGCTTTGGGGGGAAAATAAATAAATAAATAAAATCTTAAAAAAAAAAAAAAAAAACTGCCAAAATTACAACAAAGCACACACCTAAGTACAGCCTTTCTCTCTCAACTGTACGCCTTCAAGAACTTATTAACCAACCACAATTTTAAAAAATTAAATTATTAACTAGCTACAGAAACCAAAAATTATTTGAAAGTATTCACTTAATTTAGCACAACAGCTAAGATGTGCTTACCCTTAGAATCACTAAAACCAACAACAAACCAGCTTGCAGAAACCATTAAAGACACTAGACGTGCTAGCTTAACTACAATGTAATTGTAAAGCCGTATCAAAAACAAAATCCTTTTTTCAAATCTAAGGCTAGTTTAATCTTGAGGAAGATTTCACAGCAGTTAGTCTCATGAGGAAATACATAATTAAGTAGTTTTTTAGCATATTTAATTAGACCCCAAACTCTTCCCTGTCCCTTTCTCTCCCCAATTATGTACCATTTGCCCAAGAGACCTAAGCAACTCAGTTAATTATGTAAATAAGGCAAGCATTATTCCCAAGAAAAGCATTGTGAATATTTGTAGGGGAAAAAAGTGTACATATTTTAGTGGCTTTAACAAACCTTTTCCAAAAAAGAAAAAAAAAAAAAATAGGACTATCAAAATACACGGGAAACCCTTACATTTGAGGCAAAAAGCAGGGAGTTCAATGACAAGACGGTGAATCATTAAAACAGGACACTCCTTTCACTTCTTAAATATGAGCTGAATAAAAATAAAATAATTTTAAGTTACAACAGTAACAAAAATTTAGTGCTGAACGTCCAGTGATCTATGGGAAGAATCAATCTGGAAATTATTAAAGTCGACTCTCACAGAAAAGGCTTTATTATCAAGGGGTTGACATGATCTTAACTCTAGAGGCAGCCATGGTGCTGTTATAACTACTACAATCCCATTATTATGCAATCACAAAATGCTAATTTGATCATTTTGAGGTGTTATTTGAATAGTCATTTTAATTTCTAGGTTACAAAAAGGCTTGACTCAAGTATAATTCTCTATTAATCATTGAGATGTCATTGAATATCATATTGATGCATTTCACAAAGATAAAGACTAATTTAATATGTACAGTACAATATCCTTCAAATATTAGCCACTTTCATTACATATCTGCCAAATGCATCAATATTAAATAATAGATGAGTACAAGGGTTTAATTGTATTTTAGCAATTGCAATATGTAGGAATAATAATAAAATAGCATCGCATCATAAGATACACTTATCGATAAATAAATCTTTCTTAATCAATGTGTAATGGTGACTGCCCCACGCTCACATCCTTTGCTGATTACAAATAGACTTGATAAGACAAAAGCATCGAAAGTCTTAAGTGTAAACACATCTAGCAAAAATAATTCCTTTGTGACTGAGGAAATGGCTTCTTTACATTTTTTTTTTTTAATTTCACCCTAGCACTTCAGAAGTTAGATATATACCAAACAGAGCTCACAACCTTCTGAAAAACCCAAATCTAAGTCATTTATAACAGATCTAATGGCATAATACGAATTCTAGAATATAATATTTTTAAATATCTGTGCTATTTTGTTGGCATCAAAGCACTATCATGTATTAATTATTCCAGCAATTACATCCTCAAACAATGAGATGGTATCAGGGAATGGAACCAAATAAATTCCAGGCACATAACCTAATCCCAATAATAACTTCACATATCTAAACGAATCAATTGTAGTATTTAAGAAAAAATCCTCTACCGTTCAACTCGCCATTTTCCAGAGGCTGACATTCCTGACCCCTAGGGGGACCCTTCCTTCTCTTTGCTGTACTCCACAAGAAGAAACAGAAGACGGCAGGGGAAGGCTCAAGAGGAGCTTTACATCAGTACACGCTTTAATTTACTAACAGTGCTTTCAGATGTTTTTTTGGAAGAAACTCCTAAGCATATTAGTATCTTTATGTTATTTATGCATCTATGTGTTTCTATTATTTCTATTTCTATTGTTTCTATTTCTTGCTCTCCTTCCCCACCAACAACAATAACCTCGGGTGCCAATGGCCATACAGGCTTACTTAAACCTATGGAAACATGCTGAATTGTATGAGGTGAAAGTGCTTTAAAGAGAAAACATCTCCTTGCTCAAAGATGACAACTGACAGAACCAGCATATAACCAGAACTTGCATATGAAAAATGCAAACATAAGCAAAGAGCTGTATGTTTATTAATTGCAATGGTGTTGAAATAAGACAAATTGTACACAACCCCTCCAGGCAACAAGCCATCACTCAGCACCCCCACACTACTGCCAGACAGCAAACATAATGGCAATAAATATAAAAATCAACTGCTACCGTCTCCTGAAAGAGGCACAGCTCAGGTCAGCACAGAGACACAGAATGGCAGGGAATGAGGGGGAGAAGGTGTTGCACATGGCACTAAACCCCACCTAAAATAATGACCGTTTTTCTAAAAGGAAAATAAACACACTTTAATTTTACAACTGCAAATTGTCAGAACAGGAAAAAAAAAAAGTCATCCTGCATAGCAAGTGTCAAACAAGATTCCCTAAAATGAAATACTGACATGGACAGCAATGGCCTAGAATTCTGAACTGAAGCTCTAACCTCAACAATTTCCGCAGTTTTAATAAAGAATCAGACAAGACAATGCAAACTGCCTCCCAGAACCACTTTCAAGGCTTTGCCAACACAATTAGACCTCGATTAATCACAACTCAACTAACCCAAACCCTCAACTACACTTAGGAGATAAAACAGGAAAAAAAAATACACACACACATATCTTACGACTATTTTTGTTTTAATCTTCCCAAATCATATTACTGTGGAAACAACGTTAAACCCAAATTCAGACCTCTTTGTATCCTCGGTCTTAGAAAATGTGAATGACATTCTATAATTCTTTGAGTCACTTTTGAAACCCTAAATCTAATAATAATAATACCACCACCACCACCAATTCCACTCAATTGAGATTTTATTTCAATTTCGTTTTTACTCACCTTGCCATCAAATTTGGAATACTCGTTAAAGGGATTATTTAGCTGCAGGGGGCACTGCTCCAGGCGCACAGATAATATTGACTGCTTTCCAGAACTTGGAGGTTTCTCTTTGAGGGACTTTTTTTCAAACAGTGACTTTAACTCCTGGGCTGTGACACAAAAGAAAGATAAAAAGATCTTTGTGATTACAACACAGAGAGACAGCCTGTCTATCTTCCCTAAAAAATCTTCCTTAGAACCTTAAGGAGGGAGTGTCCAGGGACACGTTCAGGTCTGACGTGGGCAAAAGGCTTCACACATACTTCAGTGTTTGCGCGTTGAAAAGGCAGAGCCCTGAAAACCAGGCAGGTCAGGACAGTCAATCTAGGACTCGAGTTTGAGGAAGGGGGCAGAGTCAGACAAACCAACAAAGCATTCTGTAAGAAGAGCCTTCACAGACGAGACCTGAGCTGTGGCCTGGCTGTGCCACTGAGAGAGGTGTGATCCTGGACAATTCACTAAACCTCTCTGGGCTTGTCAAACTAGATAAACTTGAAGATCTCTCCTGGCTCTAATATTATGTGATTTTGAAATTCTAGTTCTTCAAGGTCAAGGTTTGCATCTTAATCCTCTCACACTTCCCAATGACACCTAGCACAAAATCTGGATGACAAAGATGAGGAGGAGGAAAAGGAGAAAGAGTACTTATAATAACAGTAGCTAACATTTATTGAGTAAGCCAATGTACCTCATTGAATCCTCATAACGTGTCTATAAGGTAGATACTAGCATCATCTCAATTTTGTCAATGTGGAAAATGAAGCTCAGAATATTTTAATTAGCCCCGGGCCACACAGCTAGTTAAGTGGCAGAACTAAGATTTGCACACAGCCAAGCCTCTTAGCCATTAGGCACTAACGAACAAAGTAGACCGCAATAAATTCTGTTGCATGAATCAATGAATAAAATAATGATTGAAGGAACTCAGATCAAATTATTATTAAATCAAAATCTTCAGCTCTTATTCATTAGTGAACCAAGACAAGTTAGTTCCATATCTTCTCAAAGATGATTTAATTCTCCAAATTAATCTGAATACCATTTAAGTTGGTAGCTAAATAATAAGTACATGAGAGTTCATTATACTTTTTATTTTTGTGACTATTAGAAATTTTCCATACTTAAATTTTTAAATAAATCAACTTTAGATCTTAAAATCTGCAATGAATAGGTTCAACCCCACTCCATTCTTGAGCATAGCCAAATTGAACTGAGATAGAGCAAACAGAACTCTGAAATAGTCACTCAGAACTCTGCAACCAACTAGTGGGGCAAATTTTTCAAACGAGTCCCTACAGATTTAAATGGAAAACCAGGAGAAAAGGATCTAATTCTTTTTTAAAATGTGGCATTTGACTATCCAATTCCGGATTCTGAATATATAAGTATAGGTAATCAAGAGATATTAAATGCACATTTGAAAAAGTTTTAGATTACTATTCAAGTGGTATTTTAAATATCGGAAGCACTATTCTACCTGTAATCCATTAACAATTTTCTTGCTACACTTTGGAAAGGAATGATCCCTTATTAAAAACCTACTACGGGGCAGCAACAATGCTAGGTGTTTTCTCACCTGTCCTCACTACCATCCTAAGAGATAGGTTACTACTAGCTCCGTGAAGAAACTGAGGTGTAGGAAACACAAGTAACTTACTGAAGTCACACAACTGGTATCAGTAGGGTTAGGTGTGAGGTGATGATGGATTAATTCTTCTATTCTCAGACTAATTCACACTTAGACCTCTCTCCTCAACTTCTGACATCTTCCCTCTTCCTCCCTTGCTTCCTACATCAGAACAAATAGAAAGAACCAAAAGAGGACTTTTGCATGCTCTCACCTGCATTTCTACCTGCCTTCTCTATTACCACTTCCATGAACTGCCTGTGTCCCTATCAGATCAGCCCCTCCTTTGTGCACTGGATCCCATCCCCTCTTGCTGACTCAAGGGCATCACTCAAGCAATTCTCTCCCATCTTCTTCCATTTTCAATTTTTCCCTCTTACTGAGTTAGCTGCATCAGTACACACAGATACTGAAATACTGCTCATAAAAAATTTTTTAAAAATCCTCCCTCGATCTCATACTCCCTTCCAGTTACTACCCTATTTTTCTGCTCCTCAAATGTTTGTCTATATTCTTGCTGTCCAATTCCTCTCCTCCATTCATTCAAACCCACTCCAAACAGGCATTCAGGCCCCACCACTCCACCAAAGCAGCCTTCATCAGGGTCACTAATGATCCCCTTGTTGCTAAATCTATTGGTCAATTTTCTATTGGTCAGTCCTTATCTTACAAGACCTCTCAGCAGCTTCTGACATGGTTCATCATGCCTTCCTTTTTGAAACACTTTTTTCACTTGGTTTCCAGGTCTCCACTCTATCTGGTTCTCATCCTATCTTTCAGGCTACTTCTTCTCAGTCTCCTTGCCCATTCCTCCTCATTTTCCCCTGAATCTCTGGCATTCCCCAAGGCACAGTCCTTGGCCCCTTTCTTTTCTCTATCTACATCCACACCCTGATTGATCTCATCCAGCCTTAGGTTTCTAAATGCCATTCTACAAGAGGCAAAACAAAACTGCAGTGATATAAATCAGAACAATGGTTACCTCTGGGAAGTAGACTGACTAGAAGGGGCACAAGGGAACTTTCCAGGGTAGAGAAATGCTCTATACTTAATTGAGTGGCTAGTTACACAGGTGTATACATTTGTCAAGTCACTGAACTGTACATTTAATATCTGTACATTTCACTATATGTAAAGCATATCTCAATAAAAAATAAGTAAATAAAAAGGGAAAACTTAAAGAAATAAATATCTTCCACATGCTGATAATTTCCAAACGATTATTCCTAGACCTAAACACTCCCTAAAATTACCTAAACGCTCCCAGACTCACATATTCAACTTTCTATTTGACGTCTCCACTTCCATGTCCAAAACGTATCTGAAACTTTACTTGTCCATAACCAAACACTTGATCTTCCGCCAAACCCGTCCCTCCAACAATCTTCTCTTTCCCAGTTAACGGCTATTCAATCCTGTTAGGCCAAAAACTTTGGAGTCATCCCCACTCTTCTCTTTCTCTCACACTCTACATCCTATCCATCATCAGATCATTCAGAAGATATCCAGAACCACCTCCACAGCCACCAAAGCTGTATTACCACCACCTTCAAATTGGTCTTCTTGTTTCTGCCCTTGCCTCTCCCATCCATACCCCAACCACTGTCTCTTCCCAACACAGCAGCCAATATGAGTCTTTTAAAATATAAGTTACAGGGCCGGCCCCGTGGCTTAGCGGCTAAGTGCGTGCGCTCCGCTGCTGGCAGCCTGGGTTCAGATCCCGGGCGCGCACCAACGCACCGCTTCTCCGGCCACGATGAGGCCACGTCCCACATACAGCAACTAGAAGGCTGTGCAACTATGACATACAACTATCTACTGGGGCTTTGGGGGGAAAAAAATAAAATAAATAAATAAATAAAATAAAATAAAATATAAGTTACAAACTTCAGAATAAGAAGAAAATTGATAAATTTGACCACTTAAAAATAAAAAACTTTTGTATGGGGAAAAAACTAGTGACGTAAAAAGAAAAATGATAAACTAGGAAAGAACAAAGGTTTAATATTCCTAATATATATAGATTCTAAAAGTAGAGAAGACATGACCAACAAACCTACAGAAAAATGGACAATAAGAAATGTCCACAGGAGGGCCGGCCCTGTGGCTTGGCGGTTGGGTGCGCGCGCTCTGATGCTGGCGGCCCGGGTTCGGATCCCGGGAGCGCCCCGAGGCACCACTTCTCCGTCCAACGCGAGGCCGAGTCCCACGTACAGCAACTAGAAGGATGTGAACCTATGACGTACAACTATCTACTGGGGCTTTGGGGGGAAAAAACTGAATAAATAAAATCTTTAAAAAAAAAAAAAAAAAAGAAATGTCCACAGGAAAAGAAATTCAAATAGCTTTTAAACAAATGGAAAGATGCCCAACCACATTCATAATAAGAGATATGCATACTAAAACTACACCAAGATACCATTCCACATCTATCAGATCAGCAAAAATCTAAAAGTTTGAGGCTATGAGGAAATAGACACTCTATACATTACTAGAGTGAAAGTAAAATAGCAAAACTCCTATGGAGGGGTATTTGGCAATATTAAGGAAAATCACATATTTACCCTTTGACCCAACAATACCACTTTCAGGATTCTAATCTTAGATACACTAGCGAAAAACAAAACACATATGCATAAGACTATTCACTGCTGTGCCATTTGCAACAGCAAAAGCCTAAAAACCATCAAACCTCCCTCAATAGGGGACTGGCTGGCTCAACTACAAGACGTCCATATCATGGAGTAATAAAATGGAATGAAGCCTATCTCCATATATCGCTCCAGAGTAATTCTCAGGATGTGCTGCTAAGTGAAAAAAGTGTTGCATAAAATAGTGTGTAGTATGCTATCTTTAATCTAAAAGGAGGGGGATATGAATATAAATATGCTTATATATAGTTTTAAGTGGACAGAAAAACCAAAATCTTTTAAAAAATGACTAGAAGAAGAGTAGAAGAAACAAAAATTGAAGCTGGATTTCTCTGATTTTACCTTGCTTATGTATTCAACTTTGGAACTACATATATGTTTTACATAATTATTACTATTTATTTTTTTTGGTGAGGAAGATCAGCCCTGAGCTAACATCCATGCTAACCCTCCTCTTTTTGCTGAGGAAGACGGGCTCTGAGCTAACATCTATTGCCAATCCTCCTCCTTTTTTTTCCCCAAAGCCCCAGTAGATAGTTGTATGTCATAGTTGCACATCCTTCTAGTTGCTGTATGTGGGACGCGGCCTCAGCATGGCCAGAGAAGCGGTGCCTCGGTGCGCGCCCGGGATCCCAACCTGGGCCGCCAGTAGTGGAGCATGTGCACTTAACCGCTAAGCCATGGGGCCGGCCCTACATAATTATTAAAGAAAACTAAAAGTACGATCTCTAAAAAAAAGCTAAATGAACCTAGGTATAACATTGAGTTGGCAGTTTAACTACAAACAGAGGAATTATTTTAAGTAACTTTATCACATAGCAATTTGACTCTACATTCCCTAATGGAACATACCAAAAGGACAAAGAAAAAATTTCAAATTGCTTGTACTAATCATATTGTTAGTAATAACACTGGTATTTCTATTCTGGAACCAAGATTTTAGCATAAGAGAAAAGACACATAAACATAAAATCAAAAAAGTTAAGAAAACACTCTGTAATCCTAAATCTGAATTGGAATTATCAGCATTAACTCACCATTTATTTCCTCTGAAAAAATTTATTTTTTTCTGGGCTCTATCCCCTGAAAAGGTCTACAAGGGAAAAAACAATCCAGTGAGCCCCACTACAGCCCAGGTTGTGGTCTCTTAATGCCATTTACCACTAAAAAGGACCAAGACTCCGTGGAGAAACGGCTGATTCCAAATTTGGGGAAGGAAATGTGTAAGATGAGCCTGGAACATCTTGCCATACAAGAAAGCAAGGAAGCTATAAAAGATTACTGGAATTGTATCAAAAGAACTTAGCAGCCAATGTGAAGGGACTCACTATACAAAGGGACAATTTTAGCATCAAAAAAGAATAATAACTGCAATGAACTGAAAAATATAAAAGATGCTTTAAACATCCATGATTTCATAATGATACAAAGGGAGAAAACCCTCACTGGTCATCTACAAGGACGCTAGGAAACAATCTCTTCATTCTGAAAACTACTAACAAAGGGAAAGAATCAAGCATTTATCCTGTCTTTCTTGTAGAGACTCTCTGAGGATAACCAAACAATAGATTAGGGAAAGTTCTTTTTTACATAAAAACAAGTTAATAAATGAAGAAAGACTGAAAGAATTAGAAATCACTACTTTGAAACTCCTAATGAAATAATGTATCTAGGTAATGCCCACCAATGGCCACTAAAACCATTAGATGAAAAGCTGATAGCAGTAACTTAATAATGGATGGATAACACCTGATTCCACCATCAGTCTTATCACAAAAAAGACATTTCATGTTTTCTGATATGATGCCATAGCAAGTACACAGATAAGCACATACAAAGTATTCTTACCAAAATTAAACTTCAATCTGAGCAAGTTTCCAGATCTAACAGTCTATAGGAAATAAAGAGGACAGACGAACATATTAAATGAGACTATGGGGATACAATTAGCAAAATTCAGAATGTACAAAATTCTACTGGACGAATGACCCAGTTTCTTCAACAAATAAATTACAAGAAAAGAAAGTAAGAGAGAACCTACAGATTAAAAAGGAAATGAGGGGCTGGCTCTGTGGTGTAGCGGTTAAGTTCACGCCCTCTGCTTCGGCAGCCTGGGGTTTGTGAGTTCAGACCCCGGGTGCAGACCGACGTACTGCTTGTCAAGCCGTGCCGTGGCGGCGTCCCATATAAAGTAGAGGAAGATGGGCACAGATGTTAGCCCAGGGCCAGTCTTCCTCAGCAAAACGAGGAAGATTGGCAACAGATGTTGGCTCATGGCTAATCTTCCTCACCAAAAGAAAAAGAAGGAAACGAGACGTTAACCAAAAGCAACATGTGGGGGCTGGCCCAGTGGTGTAGTGGTGGGGTTCACAAGCTCTGCTTTGGCGGCCCAGGGTTCCCCAGGGTGCAGATCCTGGGCATAGACCTATGCACTGCTTATCAAGCCATGCTGTGGCAGGCGTCCCACATATAAAGTAGAGGAAGATGGGCACAGATGTTAGCCCAGGGTCAATCTTCCTCAGCAAGAAGAGGAGGATTGACAACAGATGTTAGCTCAGGGCTAATCTTCCTCACCAAAAAAAAAAAAAAAAGAAAGAAAAGAAAAGTAACATGTGGACCTTAGATCTAGACCTGATCAAATGAAAAGGGGGGAAAAAAAGAACAAAGAAAAATTTGAGACAATCAGGGAAATGTTTGCTAATATTAAAGAATTCCCTCTAATATTTTGGAGAGTAGTGGTATTGCAGTTTTATTATGTGTTAAAAAACACAGAAGTGTTTAGGTATAAAATTATACAATAGTTGGGATTTGCTTAAAAATAATCTGGGAGGGGAGGTGAGCTGAACAACACAGGACTGGCCACATGCTGGTAAGTGCTGAAGCTGGGTGATGGGTATGTGGGGGTTCATTATACCATTTTCTCTACTTCTGCGTTTGAAATTTTCTATAATAAAAAGTTGTTTTAAAGGAAATTTAAGCTGGAAAAAAAAAGTAAGTCACATATCACATCACTACTCTGATCAAATCACCTCACTCAGAGTAAAAATTAAATTCCTTACAAGATCCTCCATGATCAGGTCCCCACTACTTCTTCTAATCCCACTCTTCCCCTTACCCTACTCTAACCAATAGGCATCCTTCCTTGCCATTCCTTGGATACATCAGGCATACTTCCACCACAGAACCTTTGCATTTGCTGTTCCCTTGTCTTAGAACCTCATCTCCCAGTATCTGCCTAGCTCACTCCTTTCACATCTCTGCTCAACCATCCACCTTCCTAATGAGGCCTTCCCTGATCACCCTATATAAAATAGCAAAATCAGAGCCTGCCCGGTGGCGCAGGCTGTTGGGTGTGTGCGCTCCGCTGCGGCGGCCCGGGGTTCACCGGTTCGGATCCTGGACGTGCACTGACGCACCGCTTGGCAAGCCACGCTCTGGTAGCGTCCCATATAAAGTGGAGGAAGACGGGCACAGATGTTAGCCCAGGGCCAGTATTTCTCAGCAAAAAAAAGAGGAGGATTGGCAGATGTTAGCACAGGGCTGATTTTCCTCACCAAAAAAAAAAAAAAATATATATATATATATATATATATATATATATATAGCAAAATCCCCTGCCTAGCATTCCTCATCCGCCTTAGCTGGCTATATTTTTCTCTATGCCACTTACCCCACTCTGACATACTATGTTTGTTAACTGTCTATCTCTCCCACAAGCTCCATGAGGGCAGAGACTTTGTCCTGTTTACTTCTAGGCCTTCCTCTAGGCCTACAATAGTGCCTAGTTGCCCTTGCATATTGTAGGAGCTTAAAAGTTACTTGTTGAATGAATAACTCTGGACCAGAAAAATAGAAAAAGCAGTTGTGGGGATACAGAGCAGAATGGGAGGAAGAAGGAAGGAGCCGATGAGCACAAAGAAGCCGAGATAAGACAGGAGAGGTCATGAGAGCCCTTCCTCCGGGTTCTAAGCCATTCATAAGGCACAGCTGTACGTGAGCTGCTCAACTTCAAGTTGTTCTTCAACTTCAACTTCACTTGCTCTTTCTCATTTGCAATTGACAAGTCCTAACCAATATTAACAGCGGGAAGTCCCCAACAAACACAAAACTGAAAAAACAATAACCTAGAAATTTAATTATCATTAGATTTATGAGAAAGTACATACTATTGCATTCACAAAGATGAGAATGCATATTAGAACTAATAAGGGTTCAGTGAGTGGCTGGATACAAAACAGATACATAAAAAAACAGATTTCTTCACAAGAGCATTAAGAAAGTTATGGGGAGAGGCCGGCCCCATGGCTTAGCAGTTAAGTGCACGCACTCTGCTGCTGGCGGCCCGGGTTCGGATCCCAGGCGCGCACCAACACACTGCTTGTCAGGCCATGCTGTGGTGGCGTCCCATATAAAGTAGAGGAAGATGGGCACGGATGTTAGCTCTGGGCCAGTCTTCCTCAGCAAAAAAAGAGGAGGATTCGCATGGATGTTAGCTCAGGGCTGATCTTCCTCACAAAAAACAGAAAAACAAACATACAAAAAGAAATGTAAAAGTGCAGGAACAATATGAAGACAACACAAAACTCTGCATTTACATACTATTTGTATACATAAAAAGTACAAAAAAGATCATAGGAGGTATGATTAGAATATTTAAAATATATATACCCTGGAGCCGGCCCTGTGGCTTAGCGGTTAAGTGCCCGTGCTCCGCTACTGGCAGCCCGGGCTCAGATCCTGGGCGCACACCGATGCACCGCTTGTCCGGCCATACTGAGGCGGCATCCCACATACAGCAAACTAGCAGGATGTGCAACTATGACATACAGCTATCTACTAGGGCTTTGGGGAGAGAAAGGGGAAAAAAAAGAGGAGGATTGGCAATAGATGTTAGCTCAGGGCCGATCTTCTTCAGCAAAAGGAGGAGGACTGGCATGGACGTTAGCTCAGGGCTGATCTTCCTCACACACACACAAAAAGAAATAAATAATTGATATAAACTACAGGAATATCCATAAATAATTGATATAAACTACATTATTGTTTTGAGATATTATGTAACGTCACGTGTAAATAGTCTTGTCTTCCAATTAGACTTCAAACTTCTTGAGGACAGGTATCATGTATTCCCCCAAGTACCCAACACAGAATTACTATGCACAAAGAAGTGAAGGAAGAAATACTTGTTAAATGACTCAATGAATAGGAGTAATAACTAATTTTGTAAAGAATATACCAAAACTATTGTAAAACAATAAAATTAAAAATACTGGGACCTTGACATTATTCCCAACAGAGCTGTCTTTCGATGACACTGTCTTCACATTTATCCATGCAGTTTTAGTTATAGAAATACTAAAAGGATGTTACTCTAAGGTATTTCATTTATCATGTGGTCTCATGGCATATTCATCAGTATGTTCAGAAAGAACTTCAGGGTATGGACCAGATGGCTTCTAAGATCCCTTCCAATTCCTCTGCGAAAAGGATGTATTTATGCTGTGTCTTCCTTATTTTTTATTGAGGTAACATTGGTTTATTATATAAATTTCAGGTATATATTATTATATTTCGACTTCTGTATAGACTGCATTGTGTTCACCACCAAAAGTCTTGTGTTGTGTCTTAAAGGATGGACTGGATTTAGACAGAATAACTGTGAAAGAAGAATATCCGGGGGCGGGGGGGCAGTCATCATGTTCATGATGATGCTTCTAGTGGGGAATGAAATAAAACTGAGATAAGAAAAACAGATGAAAGGATTTTAACAAAACGTAAATGGCAGAAAAAGAATAAGAGAATGAATAAATAATTACCTAACCAAACTTCCCAATTAAGATCAAAAGGATCTGGCTGTGGCAATTCTTGCCAAGAGAGAGTATGTATTTCAGAGATGTGTGAAAATAGAATGGCTGCTCAGTTTGCCAGGTAGATGTTTAGTGGACTGCTGACTCTACACTTCTAACGTGTTTCAGGATACCCAGAGTGCCAAGGTATGGTAATGACGGAACCCAGCTTAACAGAGAATTCAAAGACATTCCTTTGAGCATTGATGAGGTTCACTCTAAGCATCAGGAGTGACCACCAGGCAGGCTCCTGGTCTGGCCAGAATCAAGGTCAACATTTCAAAGCATGGTAAAGCACATTACGGAAATAAGATTTCTCTTCCAGAAATAAGATCACAGGGTCGATTATTGAAATCTGTGAGAGAGAGAAACAAAGGTGAAAGAAACCGAAAGAGAGAAAAGTATACATATATAATGGACAGTGTGGTTACAAATGAAAGCAAAACGGGACTATTTATTTCTCCAGCACATTCTGTGAAGCACTGAATGGAAGTTAAAGTGGATTAGACTTCAGGGAGTGAGTGGGAGATGAATAAAAATTTATTAGTTGTATCTAATTATTAGATTACTAGACGTATCAAAATTTAAGTTGAAGAACTTATTTCTCACATTGTAAAAAGGGGTTAATGCAGTTACATTTGAGGTGTTCTATTCATCCTATATTTTATTTATTTATAATTTTTTTAAGACATGGAAGTGAAGAAGGGAAAACAAAGGGTAGGTGGAGAGATAGGCTTAGATAAACTGGCTCTGTATTCATTAAGAACAGATTAATAGGAAAAGCATTAAGATATATAAAAAATTTGAAGGGCCGGCTCCGTGGCTTAGCGGTTAAGTGCGCGCGCTCTGATGCTGGCGGCCCGGGTTCGGATCCCGGGTGCGCCCCGAGGCACCGCTTCTCCGTCCAACGTGAGGCCGAGTCCCACGTACAGCAACTAGAAGGATATGAACCTATGACATACAACTATCTACTGGGGCTTTGGGGGGAAAAAACTGAATAAATAAAATCTTTAAAATGTTTAAAAAAAAAAAAAATTTGAAGAAAGTAGATAACATAAATAATATAAAAGTTTTTCAGTTTATGCTAAATACAACAGAGAGTAGTATTAGCTGGATCAACAGAAAAGACCAGCCTAGGGAGATTTTTTAAGTATCAAGAGCAAAACTAAAAAGATATCCAAGAAGAACTCTAGGAACTCAGAGACGTGAGATGTAAGAAAAAGAAAGAAGTGAATGAGATTTCGGATTCTACAGAGTCATCATTTAGAAATCATTAAGCAATCATTAAGAAAATCATACCCACTGAGCACACTTCTGTGTACAATCATAGTAGGAGAAAGCAATAGCCCCTTTATATAGTGTGGTTTAGCAGAAAGAGACTGGCCTTTAGATGCAGACAGTGCTAGATACAAAACATGGCTCTACTGCACTACCACCTCTTAGCCTTGTAACTTGAGCAAGTTAAATCTCTCTGAGCTTATGTCTCATCTGTTAATGACAGCAATAATACCTACATCTTATAAGATCACTGCATTGGAGGTAATGCATGTAACGTGCTCAGAACAGCACTGGGTAGGTGTTGCTGTTAATACAACAATCATTAATATTATTAGTTTTATAAATATTTCGTAGCAATGGAGTCAGTCAACAACAACTGATTGGACATCTATCACATGGTATCCCAGTGGTACTGGGAAGTGCTGGGAAGATATAGAAGACAGACTGCAGACACTTCTTTGAAAGGAGAAAAAAAAGAGAAAGTCTTGGAAACACGACATAAACATTAGAAAATATGTATATTTTTTGGGTGAGGAAGATTGGCCCTGAGCTAACATCTCTTGCCAATCTTCCTCTTTTTGCTTGAGGAGAGGGTCCCTGAGCTAACATCCGTGCCAATCTTCCTCTATTTTGTATGTGGAACGGCACCACAGCAGGGCTTGAGGAGCAGCTCGTAGGTCCGCACCCAGGATCCAAACTTGCGAACCCTGGGCTGCCGAAGCGGAGCACGCGAACTTAACCACTATGCTACCAGGCTGGCCCCTAGAAAATATATTAACAGCATTTTACTTTGAAAATTTTTTTATAGTCTTCTCTTCTTGCTGAGATTGAAGCTTTGAAAATAAATAATATGGCCAGCTTTAATATACATAACATATGAACACATACTGCAAATGCTAATGATACCAGCAACATAATGGTTTTTAAGCTAAAGGAAAAGAATTAGCATATATACAAAAAAAGACTGTTATTGGGGCCCCTAATGAGGCAAGGGAAAGTTTAGGTTGGAACTGCCAGGAGGAACTATAACCCAGAGACCCATCCAAATCATACATACTCCTTGGCTCCAAGAACTAGGTACTGGCACAACAGTTTGTACAAAATGTGCCTTGCACACATCAATTCCTGTGACCTAGAATGAAGAGTGGCCAAAAAGACAAGACCTAAAGAACATACAGCTTCAGAAAGCCAAGGCACTCAAGTAAAAGAACTCAAAGCTCAAAACACAAGAGGCATCTGCCCAGAGAATTTAAAAAGATGAATTAAAAATAAATGCTCTTATATAATAATATAATCTAAATATATAAATTTCAAATTAACAATTAAAATTATTTTCATTTACCTGATTGCTTAGAATTTCTTTCTTTCCACTGAATATTTTTGCATTTGATCTGGTTTTGTCTCTCTTTTCGGAGTCGTTCTAATCTTTGAGCTTGAAAAGAAATATTATAACTATAAGTTTGTCAATGAAAGTTTACTATAAACAAAGACATAATTAACTACCTTTATATGAATAAAGATGTTTTATATTGCACATGTAGGGAAAAAGTCATAAAATTTTAAAGGTGGCACCCCTGAAAAGCAAATACCAACAAAAACATGAAAATATTCTTGATTTATAATTGAAATTAGAGGATATAAAACATTAATAGAGATCATAAAGATAGTATTAACATGGAAGAGAATAATAAAATGTGAAAACTTCTGTGATTAATATGACATTTCATTATATAAATCATTAATAACGGTCTTAAAGGAATTTTAATGCACAAATGAACTGAAGTGAATATTACATTACAGGAATAAAATTACTGTTATGAATTACTCTACCCGTTTCAAAAATTAAAGATAAATGAACTCAGACTAGACTATTAAAGTTTTAAATATAAAATCCTTTATCTAAAAATCATGAAAATTATAAAATGTCAAAGCTATATAAATTAGCATAGCTTTTCTTCAGTGGGCTGAAACAGTTTATAGGTAGTAAAATAAATGATTTGTATCTTTGTAACATTAGTCAAATCTTAAAAAGAACTATTTTTCTTATACAAAATTTTAAGATATGCTGAAAAGATTAAAAAGTAAATTCCTTGGTCACTAGGACACCCCACAATCTGAATTAATTATTAGCATCTAAGCACTATCTTGAGAAATTCCAACAACAATAATAAAAGCATCATCTAAAATTACACATTTATGATTATATCACTACTGGCTGATCAACCTTCAAAACCAGTGAACCCATCTTAAAGACATACTGTCCAGACACGTTAACAACTGCTGCCTACGGAGACGACAATGGAAAAGAAAGTCACAACTGAAGCCATCTCTTGAAATTAGTTTCCTCTACTAATCTTCAATTTCCTAACCTGGCACAATGCTAATAAAAAAATAAATAAAATAAATTTCTCTTTCAACCACTTTCAAGGTAGGAAATCATACACTCCTGGCCTTAGCAATGTGGTAGGAAATACTGAAGCTAATCTTGCCAGAAATTTAAACTATGCTGGCAAAAGCATTCTGACAATGTCACTATTTCTAACCAAATTCCATTGAAGAAAAATACATTCAATTGCAATTAATAAATGTGAAGGGTACAGCCAAAGTAATATAATCACAAAGCTCTCAATTTAACAGCATTCTCCTACTGAAATCCATTCAACCTGTCATATAAGATATCATCTCAATAACTTGCAAGGAAGTCAGTTTCAACTAGAGAACTGAGAATCAATGGTTCTAAATTATATTCAAACCTTCACTCAAATCCTATTTTGATAAAAGTTCCTTTAGATACTGGGAAATGCTATTAATTATTTTCATCATAAGAGCAAATTATTCTTTGTAGATGTCACAGAACGCTGAATTCTGAACCAAAACCTTACCGTGCCTTTCGCTGTAAATTGTATCCTGCTCTACCTGCAGTACTCCGTATGTACATTCTACATTTGGACTATGAAAATAAACATGCAAGTATTTTCAATGTTCTACTACATCTCCGGCCATTACTTTTCCTGGTAGTTAGCAGGTTACTACTACTGATTAGGAGATTATATTTTCTGATTATCTAAAAAAAAGCTATCTCCTAGAATACTTTGTCATATTAGAACAACTATATTATATATTCTAAATAATTTATCTGTCTAAGTAAAGGCCTTGGTTCATCACATTCCCCTTCAAAGGGTTCCAAAAACTATAAGCTGGAAAATGGGCAATGATAAGCCTTTAAAAGCTAGTGACTAGAAACATATATGTATATATACATACACATATACATGCACAGGCCAAACTTGAGCATTTTCAAGTCGCAAAGATCAAAGGGTAGAGATCAACTTAAGAAAATAAAGGTAATGTTATCAAAAACAGGGGCACCTTTTCTAATCTCCCACCCAACGTAGGAATTCCTATTAAAAGCAGTCCTAATAAATATTCAGCTGTCTCTCTCCAATCCCCCTTCCCCCCACCTCAATTCCTCCAGGGGCAAGAACTGTCTCAGGCAGCAGCACTCTTTGGCTGGTCAGCTCTCTGTATTAAAGGTTCTTTATTACATCAACCTGAAATCTGCCTCCAGGTAGTCTGCTTACTGGGACTAATGCTGCTCTGTGAAGACACTCAAAACAAGTCCACCTCCCTTTCTACATGATGACTTTTTAGAAACAGAACATCCAACACGCCTCTCAGAGCCAACTTTTTCACCGACTCCTCTTCTATCTATTTCCTTCTAATAGCATCATTCCAGAGGTTCTCTCCATTCATAGTCACAGAGATGAAGATGTTGCTTAGCTCACTCTTAGTCTAATACATGCATATTTCTGTTAATATACAGAAACTTTCCCCATTAAACCTATTCCAACATTATACATTAGTCTATAAGATTGTTTACTGATTTAAAACTCAGAAGACATGACTAAAATGCAATGTTTACCTGTATTTGAGCGTCTTCTAATACCAAAGTCCCAACTTGAGGTAATATCGACTGACTGGGCATATACATAGCCCTGAGTCTCACCATTGCTTCCCTGAATTTCTGACCCACTGTCTCCAGGCATTGAAGGAGGATGAATCTTCTCTAGGTCAACATCATGATCAATGAGAACCATCTCACACATTCCTGTGTCATCACTGGTCACATGTGACTGTCGAATATGAGCTAGAATGATAGTTGGATTGTCCAAGAAGGCCATCCTTTCTGTGGGCCAATTTCCTTAAAAGGCTATTTTCTCCTCTTCATATTGTTTCACGGGCTCACCTACCTGGAAATATGATGTACACAGCAATATTTAAGAGCAAGGCAGAAAATGACTGAATCATTTTTCAAACAAATTCAACGTGGTAAAATGCTACCTTGAAAATCAACAGTTATCCCTCTACCTAGGAGCTTAAAAGGATTAAGTCTAAGCTGAAAGGAAATCCTTATAAGCACAAGGGGCTACGGCTCTAGTCAATAAGATCTCCATGGTATCAGAGAGGATGGCTTGCTCTCTTGCAAAACAAATAATAGTAACTCCTTAGTCAGGCCTCAAAGCACATTAACTACCGTTAAAACAATAAATTTTTCTTTCTTTCTCCCTTCATTCCCATGCAGTCTTCTCATTACTTTATAATGTGATGGGGGAACAAGTTGTATTTTCCTCAAATGATGTGCTGAAGTATGAAACTGTATTTCTTCAGTTTACATTCCCTTCTGTCATATGGTTGTCAAGCGTGTAAAAGGGCACAGACAATGCTTTCTGAGTTACTAGGAATTTTACAAAAATGTACCACCAAAGTAATTTTGTTCAATAAATACATTTTCCTTTCTTCTGATTTAAGATAGTATTGTGCTTTTAAAATAAAACCTATTAATCAAACTTCTGCTACCAGATTAATTTCTTATTTTAGAAACCTAATTATAAGAACTGCTTCCTGAATCCTGTTAAGACTGTAATGATGTTTATTCTGGGAACAAGATGGTACTTCCTCAGTTAAATGGGAATACTCAATAAAGAAAATATTACAGAACCGTGGTTAGGAACCTTAGGCCCTATAGGCAGAACTGGGTTCAAATCCTGGCCCTATCACTTGCTAGCTATGTGATCTTGGTCAAAATAACCCCGACCTCTTTAAGCCTATTTTCTTTCTTCATTTATAAAATGGGAGTTCCAGGGATGAGAGGATATATAGGAGATAACGCGGGTAAAGTGCTCAAAACAGTACCTCACACATAATTAAATATTAGCTGTTATTAATAATGATGATGATGATGGTAAAAATATCATTACCAACTTCAGCTTACAACTCTTGTTTAAAGTAATCCTATAATATATCAACTATTCACCCTTCTTGAGTAAGCTCACAGCAGGTAAATAAGTGTGTGCTTCCTTTGTGACAGAGGACTTGCAGGTCATCTGGGTCACCTCCCTGCTCTTCTAAAATCATTATGAAGTGCAAAGAATGTGAAAGCTGGATTGAATAGGTTCCTAGGAACAGTCCTAGAGGATATGCATTTTAGAAAGACCTATAATACCAGATTTTCTTGTCATTTGTTTCTCCTAGAAAAGGAACATAGGGGGAAATCTAGGTAATAAATCATTATAGCTAACTAAGGTTTTAAAAATTTTTGTCTGGTAACATATCATTCTATTGACATCACTTGGTGGGCTTAAAATAAAGATACTGAGCGGCCGGCCCAGTGGCCTAGTGGTTAAGTTCCCACACCCTGCTTCTGCGGCCCAGGGTTCACAGGTTCGGATCCCGGGCACGGACTTATGCACCACTTGTCAAGCCATGCTGTGGCGGCATCCCATGTAGAGCAGAGGAAGATGGGCACGGATGTTGGCCCAGGGCCAGTCTTCCTCAACAAAAAAAGAGGAGGATTGGAAACGGATGTTAGCTTAGGGCTAGTCTTCCTCACAAAATAAAAAATAAATAAAGATACTGAAATTAAGAGGAAGTTCAACTGAGAAGCAACTCTAATCAAGTGAATTACATTAATCTTCATTTTCTTCCTTTAAATATATTCACTGAGTATTTATTTTACACTGAGGCTAATGGGAAATGCAAAGGTGAGTAAGGCATACCTGAATCAAAAAGTTTACATCCTAATACAGACCTAGTATATCTCCTAATATCATGGGAGTCTTCTAAGAGTCAATTTTCGAAGACATTTAGTCTCAGAAACATTAATGTCAGCTCAGCATTTTAAGAGTATTAATCAGAAGCTGGCCCTGTGGCTTAGTGGTTAAGTGCTCGCACTCTGCTACTGGTGGCCTAGGTTCGGATCTCGGGCGTGCACCGACGCACCACTTCTCTGGCCATGCTGAGGCCGCGTCCCACATACAGCAACTAGAAGGATGTGCAACTATGACATACAACTATCTACTGGGGCTTTGGGGGAAAAAAAAAAAGGAGGAGGACTGGCAATAGATGTTAGCTCAGAGCCGGTCTTCCTCAGCAAAAAAGAGGAGGATTAGCATAGATGTTAGCTCAGAGCTGATCTTCCTCACAAAAAAAAAAAAAAAGAGAGAGTATTAATCAGAAAAAAAGTTACAGAATTAAAGGGGAGCATTTAAATTTCACTGGTAAAAATAGGAACTTCTTATATAACCACAAAGAGATGTATACAACCATACAATCACTTATAAATGAGAGTATTTGTTTTGTAACAGAATCATAGCATCACAGATCGCCAGAGCTGCAAATGGCCTCGGGGCAACACAACAAGAGTCTTCCCCACGAAAGTAAGGCAACGAGGCACCGGCAGAGGGGCAGGTGCTTTCAACTTCATATGGCATAGTTTTCCCCTACAAAAACAAGGGCTTCAGTGAACAGCCACACATTTAATGGGTGTTTTGGCACCAAAAGTCAAAGGGCAAAGCAACAAAAGTATACTGAAATACCCTCAAGAGAATCTTTTTCAGCAAAACGGATCTGCTCCATCACCTCTTATGAAGAAAAGAGTTATGGGCAAACACTTCTAAAGGCACAGACCAACTCCCTAACTTGATCTTTACAGAACAGAGGCCCCAAAACACCCCAACATGAGCAGATATCTTCCCTACTAGTACATTATGACTTCATACAATGAGGAATCTGGATGATTCACTCAACAAATATTTACTCAATACCTGTTCTGATAGGGAACTCCCACAGGACTGCCCTGGGAAACGTAACTTCCACCTCCTGTGACATGCACTTGAAGTCGTAGACTGTAAGTTCCACAAGGACAGAAGCCATAACACCACATCCCTTCTGGCAAGAAAGGATCTTAAACATGGCAGGAATTCAATAAATGTTGCTGTCTGACTTCCAAGGACTACACAATTTTGTTGTAGAGATAAGTCATATACGAGCATGTCATGTGTAAGTGTGATTATAAAGAAAGGATTGTCTTTTTTTTTATTAATACCGACACAAGAGCTTCTCTTCAATGTGCCCTTCAAAACTGTCACCCTGGGACACTATCAATTTATTCCAACACTATTTTTCAGAACCAAAAGAATATGTTTTAAATCACTTTAAGAGGAGTGAATTATCATTTGAAGGTAGATTTCGTTTCTAAGACAAAGATATTCCGAACACAGATGAAAACAAGTTATTTTTTCTGATCGGTTACACAAAGATCAAAGATTTTAAAATCTAATGTTGGCAGGTATTCAGAGAAATGGGCACTCTCATGTACTACAGGAGAGAATGAAAATTGGGACTTTTTAGAAGGTAATTTGGTAATATCTATCAAAGCGTAAAACATGAATACCCTTTGGACAACCCCACTTCCAGGATTCACTCTTAAGTGATGATGCAAAAATATTTATCTCAAGACTGTGTGTAATACTGAAAATCTGAAAGTAACCTAAACATCCATCAACAGTGCATAGGCCACGACACATACACACAAGGGAATACTACACAGTCATTAAAAATCCATGGTAGAGAATGGATAAACAAAATGCGGTAGATTCAGACAACGGAATGTTATTCAGCCTTAAAAAGGAAGGACATTCTGACACATGCTACAACATGGATGAACTTGGAGGACATTATGCTAAATGAAATAAGCTAGTAACAAAAGGAAAAATACTCTATGATTCCACTTATATGAGGTACCTAGAGTAGTCAAATTCATAGAGACAGAAAGAACAGCAGTTGCAAGGGGCGGGGGGAGGGGGAAATGGGAAGCAAGTGTTTAATGGGTATGTTTCAGTTTGGGAAGATGGAAAAGTTCTGGAGATGGATGGTGGCAATGGTTGTACAACAATGTGAATATACTTAATGCCACTGAACTGTAGACTTAAAATGGTTAAAATTGTAAATTTTATGTTATATATATTTTACAATTTTTAAAATTTAAATTTAAATTTTAAAAAATGTCTAGGAAATGCCAGATTAAACACAATTAAATAGGTTTTCTTCTTGCTGTTTAATTACAGCACTTCTCAAAGCTTTTAAATACTGTGAATCGCCAAGAGTGGGGAATCTGGTAATGCAATATATCCCAAATCCCAAACTTATTTGATCCCTAAACATTTTTTCCTCTAGGAACACTAAAACATATCCATGTATCACAGAGTTTCACAGAACATGGTTTAGAAGTGCTGCTCTACACTTTTACTACGTTGTTTCTTAGGGCCTCGAATGCCTTCCCTGGATGTCACCAATTCTTGACTCTCTGAGATAGTAGGTCCTTTTTATATACCTTTAGGCTACCGGATAAACAATAATCCCAGGCTCCGGGAAGTCTGTTCCCCTATGATGTCCTACTTTCACAAGTTCTCCCCCTTTTTTAAACTCCAGCTTCCTCAAAGCATAAAGATTTCTTTTACTAAAAATGGAAGCAATAGGGACAACCACACAGAGTGGGAGGAGAGTACCAGATGTCCCAAAATGACACTGCCATTTTTAATGTACTAAGTGGATCTCCTTTTATACTTCATTCATTCATTCATTCAACGAATATTCATTAGGTTCCTACTATGTGCTAAGTATGGTTCCAGGTGCAATGTGGATGATATTACCACTTTACATAATGTGTTTGTAATGTTCGTGTTCATTAATCTGTGTTCATTAATGACCACATAACCTGCCTGTGGTAACCTGGAACATGCCCTAAACAGGGGAATAAATTTTTAGTAGGTTTTAATGGGTATCAAGTCGCAATACAAGAATTTTTTTTTTTTTTAGTGAGGAAGATCAGCCCTGTGCTAACATCTGCCAATCCTCCTCTTTTTTTGCTGAGGAAGCCTGGCCCTGGGCTAACATCCGTGCCTCATCTTCCTCCACTTTATATGGGATGCCACCACAGCATGGCTTGCCAAGCAGTGCATCGGTGCACACCCGGGATCTGAACCGGCGAACCCCGGGCCACCACAGCAGAGCGCACGCACTTAACCACTTGGGCCACTGGGACGGCCCCAATACAACAATATTTTTAATAATAACTTTATACACATACACCCTCCAAACTTTATTTGCAATGGCTTATAGAAAAACATAAGGTACAACAAAGTAAAAAAGTAGATGAGAGGGGCCAGCCTGGTGGTGCAAACGGTTAAGTGCGCGCGCTCCACTACAGCGGCCCAAGGTTCGCTGGTTCGGATCCTGGGCGCACACCGACGCACTGCTTGTCAGGCCATGCTGTGCCAGTGTCCCATATAAAGTGGAGGAAGATGGGCATGGATGCTAGCCCAGGGCCAATCTTCCTCGGCTAAAAAAGAGGAGGATTGGCAGATGTTAGCTCAGGGTTGATCTTCCTCACACACACAAAAAAAAGTAGATGAGAAAAGTAGCAAAGAGGAAGTAACTTAGGATGAATCCATAAGCCAGTGCATGCCATAAGATTTTGTACATTTGCTACAGGTAGACTGCAGAATTCCAGAAGCAAAAAGTAATTATAATAGCTACTTTTAACTTATTACAAAAGCTGGACTTGTTCTTTCCTTTTTACATGGATTAATTCATATAATTCTCAAAATAACCCAAAAGATAGCTACTATTTTTTTTTTTCCCCCTCAAAGCCCCAGTAGATAGTTGTATGTTGTAGTTACACATCCTTCTAGTTGCTGTATGTGGGACGCGGCCTCAGCATGGCCAGAGAAGCAGTGCGTCGGTGCACGCCCAGGATCCGAACCCAGGCTGCCAGCAGCGGAGCACGCGCACTTAACCACTAAGCCACAGGGCCGGCCCCAGATAGGTACTATTTTTAATCCCTATTTTACAGACGAAAAAACTGAGGCACAAAAAGTTTAAGAAACCTGCCCAAAGCCAGATACCTAACAAGTAATAGAACCAAGAATCAAATCCAAGAGCTTGGGATCTTAACCACTGTACAGCCTCTCAAATCAAAGAGGAACAAAGAATTTTGATATAATAATAAATAAATTTAAAAAAAATAAAAATCATGTTTATTTTTTTTTTTGTGAGGAAGATCAGCCCTGAGCTAACATCCATGCTAATCCTCCTCTTTTTGCTGAGGAAGACTGGCCCTGAGCTAACATCTATTGCCAATCCTCTTCCTTTTTTTTCCCCAAAGCCCCAGTAGATAGTTGTATGTCATAGTTGCACATCCTTCTAGTTGCTGTATGTGGCACGCTGCCTCAACATGGCCAGACAAGCGGTGCGTCGGTGCGCACCCGGGATCCAAACCCGGGCCGCCAGTAGCGGAGCGTGTGCACTCAACCGCTAAGCCACGGGGCCAGCCCTAAATATGATTTTTAAAAATCCTGTTGTTGAGCTCTTTGGGTTCTGGGGCCTGAGAGAAATTTCTCCCATGGGTCTTTGTGAAAGATGTAAGGCAGTGAACATGTTATGCAGCAGACTAGACCCTCAGCCTCCCCTCCAACAGTGCAACAGTGATTTGTACAATAGCAAGAAATAAGCAGTGCACGTAATGATTGTTCAAAAACAAAAGTCACAAAATTTTACACATGAAAGGAACTTCCAAGATGGTCTACTTGTGGACTTGAAACCACAGAGGAAGGGTTTACTTTAAATTCCCAGTTAGGTCTAAATACCTAAATATCTAAGAATCCCTAGAGATTCATGCAACTTCAGCTACAAAGTCCACACCTGGAATTTTCTGTTTCTTTACATAACCCCACCATAAGCAAATGAGCCCTCCATACATTTCTTCACTCCCTAAGGACCCCAGATAGGCAGCAACATGACTTAAAATGCTCAAGCCTAGCCAAGGGTTAAAAGGCAATTCCCCTTCCTGGACTTTCAAAACACTCTATACACTCACTTCCCTCTGCCAGACAGACTTCGAGCCCCCTCACTTGCAATCTGTGAAAACTTGTCTGAATAAGCAACAGCCTGAGGCTCCTCAAAGGTCTGCAAACTCCCAATCAAAAATTACTGCTGCCCCATCAATGTGTCATATAAACGTTGGCATGTTAATTGTGTATTTATAAGATTGTTAATGGTTAGTTAATTTACCTCCTACACTATTATTGTACTTGAAATGATTTAACGTCTGCTGAGGGAGTTAACAACATGTAACAGCAGATGCGAGATTTTTTTTTACCTTTCCACACTGTACCCCGACTTCTTGCTATTGGCATTACGCAAGCTAAATCTGATTCCTATACAGGATTACTCAAGAGTGTTACAGAAGCACTCACATTTATTTTGCATAAGAAGGAATGATCATAAGTTAGAAAAACAAAAGCATTTTTATTACACACAAAGTCTTCCATTTATAAAAACCAACAGACCTTGTTTTTTACTAAGACCTCAACATTTTTTGACCTGGTTAAAGTTCAGAATTCATACCTCCTAGAATTTGAAAATAAGTGAATTGACCATTAAAATAAAACACACTTTCTTTTAAATCTCTTTTTCTAACAATCCAATTTAACTCTAAACTAAATCTTCATTTACTTTTTAGACTGGCAAAAACTGAATTTTTTTTTTCAGGGAATTAAAATCTTCTCAATGTGAATATGCCTAATTTCATTAAACAATAAATAGTGAGATCCTATATTTGGAGAGTTTAATCTTTCTTTTCACATTTTTATTTCTCTACTTTGACTGAAAGTATTTACTAGACTAAATTACTACAACAACAGAAAAGAAATGCTTGTATCTTCTCTTGAATAATATGGGATTCATTCACTAAACATCACTGAGAGCTAGGCACTGGGAATGCTACAAAAAATGACATGAACACTGGCCTGTACCCTCCAGAGGCTTACAAACTTCAGCAGACGTGCTATGTAGGGTACACACATAACAGTAACAGAAGGCAATACATACTAGCCACCAAATGAGACACTAGGACAACACATTTTCCAAGAGACAAGAAAGTTACACAAGGCTTCAGGAAGGAAGAAGGGTGCATTTAAGGATGGCTAGGCTTTCATCAGGCAGAAACACAAGGAGGACAGAAATAGATGACATCTACTGAGCTCTTACCATCAGCTGTACTTTTCAGGTAATAACATACTTCACTCTTACCCACCCCAAGAGGTAGGTATTAATATTATCCCCATTTTATGGATTAAAAAAAAAATTAAGGCCTTAAAGGAATCTTTAAAAGGTCACAGTCTTGCAGCTCTTTCATCAAGAGGTGGAGTCTATTTGCCCATCCCTTGAGTCTGGGCTCACATTGTGATTTGCTTTGACCAACAGAATATAGTGGAAGTAACAGGCGACTTCTGAACCACGGCCTCTGGAGACCTTGCAGCTTCTGCTGTTGCCTTTTTTAGAACACATTTGAAGCATGGGAAGAAGTTCGGGATGAAAGACCACACAGAGAGGCTCAGCTGTCTGTCATTCCAGCTATCTTGCTGAGGCCCCCTGATGAGTGACTGAGGGCCATCTGGGACCAGCCAGACCCCCCCACCAATCTACCAGGAGACCAGGTCCCCTCTTCTACCAAATGGCTCCTTTGGACAAAAGGACCCTGACCCTTAATTCATCTTTCCTTGTGAAAGAAAAAGAACCTCCATCTGAAATGTCTCTGAATCTTACCATCTGCCACGATCCAATTAAAGGGAGCCTGGTACAGTACAGTGCCTCTCAAACCTTGTCCACGGACGCACCTGAGAGCAGAGGAGAGTGACCATAAATCAAGGTATGAGAGAACCTAGGGGGAGCCACCCAAGTAACATGCTATAAAAAATTCATTTTTTGAATTCATTCATATTTTGTATCCTGTCCTATGATACACTGCACCTGTATTTGTTCTAATACAAAACAATGTTTTAGGGGCCAGCCGGTAGCATAGTGGTTAAGTTCACGCGCTTCGTTTCGGTGGCCCCGGTCCGTGGGCTTGGATCCCAAGGGTGGACCTACACCTCTCATCAAGCCACGCTGTGGTGGCATCCCACATACAAAATAGAGGAGGAATGCCATAGATGTTAGCTCAGGGCCAAACTTCCTCAAGCAAAAAGAGGAAGATTGGCACAGACGTTAGCTCAGGGCCAATCTTCCTCACCAAAAAAAAAAAGTTTTACCCTTGAACATATCGTTAAAATTGATACTCCAGGAAGATATGCTATGCTTACTTTGTGACTTCTAGTACTCCCTGGTACATACTGGGATTCTCATAACCCCAGTTTCATAGCAAGGTCTAATGGAAAAACATAGACTTTGGTGTCAGAAATATCTGATTTTGTGAAGATAAAATGGCAATTTATCAATGGATAACTCAAGATGTAAATTTTGCTCAGTAGATGTTTCTATGACAAATATGAAGAACAACTGTAATTACTGATAACACCAAACTACATAGAAAGTTCTAAGCACAAATTAGACTAAAATCTCTATTATTATGCAGCTGTTATAAAACAAGCAGTATTTTCAAAGTGTTTTGAAATAACGTTTACTAGCTAGCAATAGTGGTGAAACTTCAGACAACCTAATCACCCACCACCCTCAAAACTCTAAACCTGCCAGCATCTCTGGCTATTACAAGAAATCTGCTCAGGCCGGCCCCGTAGCTTAGCGGTTAAGTGCGCACGCTCCGCTACTGGCGGCCCGGGTTCGGATCCCGGGCGTGCACCGACGCACTGCTTGTCCGGCCATGCTGAGGTGGCGTCCCACATACAGCAACTAGAAGGATGTGCAACTATGACATACAACTATCTACTGGGGCTTTGGGGAAAAAAAGGAAGAGGATTGGCAATAGATGTTAGCTCAGAGCCGGTCTTCCTCAGCAAAGAGAGGAGGATTAGCATGGATGCTAGCTCAGGGCTGATCTTCCTCACAAAAAAAAAAAGAACTCTGCTAGTTTAGTGCAATGTAGCCCTAAATTATTTTTCCAATGGGTGTTGTCTCTCTGACATAATAGATGTGATTGACACTTATGATAATAAACAAATAATTTTAGGCTTTACTTTAAGATTTCAGGTAAAAATGTTTATAGTTTCACCTAAAGTGAAGAAATGAATAATGCCAAAGAAACTAGACTGCTTCTCAATGTGAAATTACCACCATAGGAGCACTCAACTGCCTACCAAATACTCATTCACTGATTTCATTCAACAAATATTTACAAAGCACTTACTATGTACCAGGCACCAGAAACAGTGCTGAGCAAAAAATTTAAAAAGACTTGGCCACTGCCTTCATGGAGCTGAAAGTGTATACTGTAGTCGAATTCTAAGATGGCTCTAGAAATCCCTGTCTCTTGGTATCCACGCCTTTGTTATGCCCTCCCCTTGAGTGTAACCTGACTTGGTTTTGGACAACACGGTACAGCAAAGGTGATGGGACAGTCACTCTCTTGATTACTTTCCATTACGTAAGATTCCATCCCAAGCAACAGAAGAGACAGATTCTAAGCCAGAGAGATTTTCCTGCCAGCCTTGAAGAAGCAAACAGCCATGTTATGAAACTACACATGGCAAGGACCTGAGAGCAGCCTCTAGAAGCTGAGAGTGGTCCCAGCCAACAGGTAGCAAAAAAATGTGAACCTCAATCATCCAGCCACAAGGAAAGGAATTCCACCAACAACCTGAGGGAGCTCGGAAAGAGATCTTTCCCTAGTCCAGCCTCCAGATGAGGCCAGAGACAGTTGACACCTTAATTTCATCCCTTTGAGACCCTCAGCAGAAAAACGCAGCTGAAGCCATGACTCCTGACCCACTGAGAGATAATAAATTTGTGTTATTCTAAGCCACTAAGTTTGTGGAAATTTGTTATGCAGCAATAGAAATGAAAATATATAGTGCAGAAAAACAGCCTAAACCCCTTCCTCTTCACATACAATATTTAAGGCTCTCTACAGCCCAGTTTCACTCACCCACCTCTTCTCCCCAGCATGAAGCTCCTAAGACTACTCTGAACACGGTCCAGCCTTTGGTAATGATACTCCCTTTGTCTGAGATGTGCCCTTCTCCTCCAATACAAACCTTCTTCTAAGTCCAACTAAAGTATCTCATACTCTGTGAACCGTTCTCCAATCTCCAGGGTCCAAAGTTGTTTTAAAAGAACTTTACTTCTACCTTTAATGCAGTTAGTTATATATGCATACCATGTTTAAGGAACTGACAATTTCAAATTTTTGATCCAATTCTAGATTCAGAAATGCAGTTCCTCTATTAAGGTATAAATCTCTCTCTCCCCTAATCATTTATAAAGCTGCTGAAGACAGTAATCCCTAGACCCCACCAAAAGTAATGCAGTGGTTCTCAACTGGAAGGCAATTCTGCTCCCCAGGGGACATCTGGCAATGTCTGGAGACATTTCTGGTTGTCACACTGGGGGTGGGTGCTATTAGCATCTAGTGGGTAGATGCCAGGGATGCTGCTAAACATCCTGCAATGCACAGGACAGCACCCACAACAAAGAATGATACCCCCTAACATGTCAATATCAATATGCTGAGGTTGAGAAACCCTGTAGTGATGTGTTGTGTAAAGTCACTACATTTGTGGTAACTTCCAACCCCCTTGGAACAGTTTTATTTATACCGAGACTAAACTATACAACTTTGCTGCTAAAATCTATGCTCAAACCTTCTAAGGTACTAAACAAAGTTCAACACCTAGTTATCAGTTTACTGAAATTTTAACCTAACCCAAGGAGAACCAAAGCCCAAATTACTACAATAAAGACAAGTTGCATTCCCTCCAACTTATCCCTTGATCTGAAGCCTCTCCACCCTTCTTCATCTCTGGCTACCTCTTACTCATTCTTCAAAATCCAGCTCAATGGTCAATTCTTCCAAGAAACCTGCCTAGTGAATCTCATAGACTAGGTTAGCTGCTCCCTTCTTTGTGGTCCCATCGCACTGCACTTTGTCACTAGTTCTACCAAATAATTAATCCAGTACATTGCCTGTTAGTAGGGGATGCTATATGTTTGTTGAATTTATTCATTCAATAAATATTTATTGAATGCCTAGTATGTGCCAGGAACTGTTCTAGATGAAGAGCATACAGCAGAGAACAAAGCAGACAGAAAGTCGTGTGTGCATGAAGTTCACATTCTAATGGAGGAGACAAACAAAACAGAGAAGTAAATTTTTGTTTGTTTGTTTTGTTTTTGTTTTTGTATATTCTTTTGTGTTTTGTGAGGAAGATCAGCCCTGAGCTAACATCCATGCCAACCTTCCTCTTTTTGCTGAGGAAGACTGGCCCTGAGCTAACATCTATTGGCAATCCTCCTCCTTTTTTTCCCAAAAGCCTCAGTAGATAGTTGTGTGTCATAGTTGCACATCCTTCTAGTTGCTGTACGTGGGACGCCGCCTCAGCATGGCTGGACAAGCAGTGCGTCAGTGCGCGCCTGGGATCCAAACCCGGGCTGCCAGCAGCGGAGCGTGCGCACTTAGCCGCTAAGCCATGGGGCCGGCCCCCCAGAGAAGTAAATTTTACAGTAAGTTAGAAGTGCTATGGAGAAAAACAGTGCAGGGAACAGAGATGGGGCATGCTAGGTGGTGGAGCCACGGTTGCGACTGTACATAAAGTATTCAAGGAATGCCTCACTGAGAAGGTGACGTTTGAGTTAACACTTGAAAGAGGTGAGAGAACAAGCCATGTGGACTTCTGAGTGAAGTACATCACCAAGCAGGGCAAGCACGCCTGGCATTGTTTGAGAAGGAGCAAGGAGTCGAGCAAGGCAGCAAGCAGTAGAGGATGAAGTCTGGAAGAGAGGGGTAAATCGTGTAGAGCCTTGCAGGCCATTCTAAGGACTCCGCTTTTACTCCACGTAAAATGGAGAACCACCAGAGGATTGTGAGCAGAGCAGTGATATGCTCTAACTGATATTTTAAAAGGATCTCTCTGGCTGCTATGTTAAGGACTGAATGAATGAATGAATGAACTCATCACACTGTTTTTTTAAATAATAATCTGCTTAAATGTTGGTTTTCTCTTCTAAACTCTACGCTCCTGAAGGACACTGACTGTCTTATCATCATTGTGCTGCCAGTTTCTAGTAGAATGTGGCTGGCATCCAACAAGAGCTCAGTATAGAATGAATAGATAAACAAAGGAATCTTTCTTGTTCCCAAAGTGTTGTGCTATGAATTTCTCAAAAGGGGCCCCTTATCCATGCTGCTGGTTCAGCAACTAGGTCTCCCACTACAGTCTAAGATTTACTTTCCTTTGATTGTCTCCTTGATGTCTGAAGTTTGCTTAAACAAGTAGAAGAATTCAATAGAGTTATGTTTCCACTTACGTGGCTCTCAGGTTAAGCACATCATCAATTAAGGGAAGCAACACAGTTTACTGCAAGCACCACTCAGGAATCCTGAATTCCAATTCCCTAATTACCAGGGACCTAATGACATGGCCTTGGACAAGTCACTTCCTTAAATCTCTTTAAACCTGTTTTACACATCAGTCCATTTTTTGAATCTTTTAAATGGGGAGGTTGAACTGGGAGAAGGGCCTTTTTAGCTCTCAAATCTATTCCAATCTCATGTGAGGAGCAGGAGGCTATGACTGGAGTTTACCCTAGAGTCCAACTAAAAAGTTTAGTGTTTTTGCTTCATACCATTTTCCCTTACGGGCCAGAAGGATCCCATTGTATGTTTTACTTATATCACTGTGCCATGGTTCAGACTCTAAGGACAGAGGTACAAGGAATTCCTTTTTTGACAAAGATTTTAATAGTATCAAGATTTGGGCAGCAAACCTTCTACAGAGTTAAACTATTGTTAAACTATTTGTTTTTTGGGGTTTTTTGTGAGGAAGATCAGCCCTGAGCTAACGTCCATGCCAACCCTCCTCTTTTTTGCTGAGGAAGACTGGCCCTGGGCTAACATCCGTGCCCATCTTCCTCCACTTTATGTGGGATGCCGCCACAGCATGGCCTGACAAGCGGTGCATCGGTGCACGCCCGGGATCCAAACCTGCGAACCCCAGGCCACCAGCAGCAGAGCGCGCGCACTTAACCGCTACACCATGGGGCCAGCCCCTGTGTTAACTGATTTGAATGGGCATTACTACCACCCATTCTTTTAATGCTATTAATGTATAGAAACTGATTCCTAGAACTACAAGAGTTAAAGTTAGTAAACACACCTGGAATTCTAGGTCATTGTCTCTAGCCTGCCTAGGGACTAGCTATGGGATGACTTCAAGCAAGTCAGGTGCCCCGACACTGTTTCCTCAGCAATGAAATATCCATAATCTACGTCCTACTTATCCATTACATAGGGACACTTACAAAAAGTTTAAAAAGCAGTATACAAATCCAAGATGCAATATTATTGACTTTTCCTGTTCTAGCCACATCTTTTTGGAAGGAAAATAATCTGTCAACTGTCAAACTCATTCATTCAACTCAATGAGTGGAGGACAGCAATGAAATAATCTAAACTAGCAGATAATCCCCAAACTATTTTTATGTGACTTTGAAAGGTGCTTTGTATTTTAATTTGAACGGAGTTTTCATAACCTCAATAAATGGTAACTGTTATTCTTAACAAAACTGCACTAACTTTGCCAGGTATTTTTTATAACCTAGACTATCTTTTTTGTTGTTGTTCTTAAACCATTGCCACGTGGATCCAACAGGAGGATAGAGCAGCAGGACCGGCTTCATTCTGCCTATAATGTTACACAGTTAGGGTGGTAGTGTTTCACAAAATACAATTTAAGCAGAATAATCAATTCTCTGGATTCCAGAAGGTTGCTTATTTATTTAGCAGGCACTTATGTCAGTTACAAAACTATGAGGTAGATTCTATTATTATTATTATTTGGGTTTTTTTGGTGAGGAAGATTGGCCCTGAGCTAACATCTGTGCCAATCTTTCTCTATGTTTTTTTTTTTTTTTTTTTTTTTTAAAGAAAGCAGTTTGCTTTCTAAAGATTTTATTTATTTTAATTTTTCCCCCCAAAGCCCCAGTGGATAGTTGTGTGTCGTAGCTGCACATCCTTCTAGTTGCTGTATGTGGGACTCGGCCTCAGGATGAACGGAGAAGTGGTGCCTCGATGCGCACCCGGGATCCGAACCCGGGCCGCCAGCATCGCAGCGCGCGCACTTAACCACCAAGCCACAGGGCCGGCCCTCTCTATGTTTTTGTATGTGGGATGCCACCTCAGCATGGCTTGATGAGTGGTGTGTAGGTCCGCGCCCAGGATCTGAACCCGTGAGCCCTGGGCCACTGAAGCGGAGTGCACGAACTTAACCACTATGCCACCAGGCCGGCCCAGATTCTATTATTATTCGTGTTTTACAAATCATTAAACTGAGGCACAGACTTACCCAAGGCCACATAACTAGCAAGAGGTAGAGCCAGGATAAAACGTAGGCAGGCTGGCTCCAGAATCCCTGCTCCAAACAATTACAACATGCTGCCTCAAATTTCCAGTTTCAGTCCATTTCACCACACTTTTCTTAATCCTCTTCCTCTCACTAGTCTAGATATGGGTATAAACAGACTTACCTATTCATTCGACAAGCATGAATACCTACTACATGCTAGAAGTTAGGCGTATAAGGTCATAAGTCACAGTCCCTATCTTCAAGAGGCTTACAGTCAAGCAAGGGAGAAAAGACAAGTACGTAAATGGTCACAATAAAGAATGAGAGCAATGCTAGAGGATTCTATAACAAAATACTATGGAAACACAGAGGAAAAATATCTAAATGAAACTGGATACTCAGACAAGGTTTCACAGAGATGACTCAGATCAAGATAATGATAGTGATCACTTTCAACTTAGTCACCTTAAGAACGGTGCTGGAAGGTGAGGGCGGGGGGCGGGGGGGGGGGGGGAGCTGGCAACTAAATAATCTATAATGCTGGCTCCTTGATCAAAAATACTTAAAATTTGTTCCAGATGTGTCCTATGGATTGCAGACTGACATCAGACACGCATGGGTTATTACAGAAGCAGGGAGAAGATAACTAACCTTTGAAGTGGGGGAAGTGGAAGGAATTCAAACTTCGGGAAAGGGTACGGAGGAGAGACTAAGAGCAAGAAATCAAGCATCAGACTGCCTGGGTTTGGGTTCACGTCTGGACTCAGCCACTCACTCACTGTGGGACCTAGAGAAAGCAACAACTTCTGTGCCTCCGTTTCCTCATATGTAAATGGGAATAATTTTGGTGCCTACATCATAGGACTGTTGTGAGGACTGAATGAATTCATATGTTATGTGCATGTAACAGCGCCTGGCCCACAGTAAAGCACTATACAAATGTTTACTATTATTATTGTTGCTATTATTCCCTGGTCTAAGATCAAAATTCAAAGATGAGAAGTTGGATGGTTGGAAGAAGGGTCAAGAAACAAACTCGTCTCTTCCAAGCAGAAGAGACAGCATGAGACAAGGCACTTAACCAAGAAACAGCAGAACATGTACTTAGTAACTAAAACTACACGGAGTTCAAAGTTGCTGATTAGATTAGCATTTCAGAGACACTGCTCTGGCAGTTGCACAGAAGATTAATCTGATGGACAAGACACAAGATTAGTTATGAAGCTGGGACTACAGCTCAGGGAAGAGATGATGAAATCTGAAGAAGGGCAGTGAAAGAAACATCTATGAATTTAAGAAATAGTTAAGAAATATTTAGGAGATAAAATTGGTAACTTGGTACCTGAGTACCAAGAACTCGGCAAGTGAGTAAATGTGGAGGGTTAAGGAGAAGAGGACAGTTTATGACACTAACAAACGAAAACTGTGAACTCAAAAGTAGAAACAGCTTAACAGGTAGAGGGGAAACGAGAAATTATGTTTCAGACACAACGAGCTTGAGATGTCTGTGGATTACCCAAATAGAGATCTACCATGATGCAAACCTGATAGCCCAGGAGAAAGGTCTGAGCAAATCTGGAAGACATCAACATATAAACGACAGATGAAGCCATGGATGTGAATGAGCTTATCCAGGGAGAATACATAAGAAGAGAAGAGCAGTAACCTAGAGACAAACCCCAAGGAATAGCAATAGAGGATAGGCTGAGAAAAAGAAACTCCAGAAGCTGTGAAAACCGAGTGAATCTTTGCCTAGATTCTAAAGTTAGGATCCATGCTGTGGAAATTCATAACTTTCTAAGCAGTTCCTTTCTTCACTGGCTTTTCCCTCTCCCCCTCTTTCCTAGTAAGAAGTTCCAACTACTGGATTATGAAGTCCTTGAGAGGAAAGGATTAGAAGCCTTATTTTGCTTCCTGTCACTAATGCCCGATATAAGGCCTGGTACATATATGCTTGTAGAATGAACCTGGTTGAACAGAGAAAAATGGAAAATTTCCCATTTATCAAGACAAAGGGCTCATGGAACTCCCAGAAGCCTAGGGTTGCTTCTAGCCCAGACCAGACCAACAGAGAGCCTGAAGAGAGCAGAAGCAGAAAGGGGGCAGACCTTATACACTGCTGGTGGGAATGCAAAATGGTGCAGCCACTTTTGAAAACAGTTTAGCAATTCCTCAAAATGTTAAACAGGATGACCTAGCAATCCACTTCAAGGTATATACCAACAGAATTGAAAACATATGTTCACATAAAAACTTGTACAGGAGTGTTCACAGCAGTATTATTCACAATAGCCAAAGAGTGGAAACACCCCAAATCTCCAACAACTGATGAATGGATAAGCAAAAAGTGGTATTTCCATACAACGGAATATTTGGCATTAAAAAGAAATGAAATACTCATCCATGCTACAACATGGATGAACCTTGAAAACATTATGTTAAGTGAAAGAAGCCAGTCACAAAAGGCCACATTTGTGTGATTCCATTTATATGATAGGCTCACAATAGGCAAATCCATAGAGACAGAAAAGTAGATAAACGGTTGCCAGGGGCTGGGGGAGGGAGAAATGAGGTGTGACTGCTAATGGGTATGGGGTTTCTTTTTGGGTGACAAAAATGTTTTAGAATTAGATAGTGATGATGGTTATACAACTTTGTGAATATACTAAAAACCATTAAATTGTACACTTCAAAAGGGTGAATTTATGGTATAGGAATTATGTATCTCAATTTAAAAGGGGTAGGTAGGGCCAGCCCCGTGGCTTAGCAGTTAAGTGCGTGCGCTCCGCTGCCGGCGGCCCGGGTTCGGATCCCGGGTGCGCACCGAGGCACCACTCCTCCAGCCATGCTGAGGCCGCGTCCCACATACAGCAACTAGAAGGATGTGCAGCTATGACAGACAACTATGTACTGGGGCTTTGGGGGAAAAATAAATAAATAAAAAATCTTAAAAAAAAAATAAATAAATAAAAAAAATAAATAAATAAAAGGGGTAGGTAGAAACACAGGAAGGCTAGAATCCATGCCATATCCAGATTTCTTCCAGTTCAGGTGATTCCAACAAGGATATCCAACACGGATACCAACAAATCACTTAATTGAACAGTATTGGCAACAGTAACCATAAAAATTTTTAAACAATTTGCAATAGAAGTTGATTATATCAAAGAGATGTCAAATTGCTCATGCAAAAATGGGAGTTTCCAAGTCTTTTCCCCTGGGGAAAGGAGGAGACCTTTCATACACGTTACTGATCCTAACCCTGTGGAGGTAGCTAATCCACATTTCTAGTTGAGGGAGATTAAATCCTCAGCGCCAGAAATCCCAAGAGAACTTCTGACTTAGCTGAAGCAAACACTCACGGGTGGAGCATCTTCTCCTGCCAAAGCGCCAGACAATGCTTTAACCCACACCACAGCTGGGCCTTAACACAATGCCTCTGTCAGCAACCTCCTGAGCTACCGGTCTTTGGGGAGACCTCCTCACTTTGGAATAAAGAAACTGAAGGTAATAAAACAAGAAAGGCAACACGGCGTGACAGAAAACACAAAGGCTTTGGAGAACTTGGGTGTGCTCCCAATTCCACCACCCAGCAGCTGAGAAAATTGGGAAAGACGATTTCTCCGGATCTCTCTGGATCTCATACCTCACAAAGCTGCTGTCACAATGTAGGGCCCAAAAGTGACACTCGAATATTAGTATTCTTCCCAACTCACCTCAAGGAAAACTAGTTACTAGTACTGTACATTTTTGAGTCATAATGGAAAATAACATTTACAGACCTCTTCTCTACGAGGGACTCAAACACAGATGCTCATGCTTAAAATCAGAAAACAAACAAAATGTCCAATAGAATCCCTGACTCCTTTCTTTCCATGAAGACTACAGCCATTTAATTACCAATCCTATGCATCCTCTTCTCTCTCTAGATTTCACTCACTTCTCTGTATCTCCATGACTTAATCAAGCCACCACCTCTCACATAGGCTATAGCAATTGTTTCTTAACTTGTCTTAAAATCTTTCAATGTCTTCCCAAGCTCTTTAATATAACCGAACCTTGCCTACACCTCCGCAGACCCACCCTCCATTTACTTCTTTCTACTCCAGCCATACTCAACTTTCGGTATTCTTCAAGCCTTTGAACATATACTCCTCCTGTCTAAAACAGTTTCTCCATCCTTCCACCTAGCTTAGACATGACTTTCTCCTTCACCCTTTGGATCCCAATTTAGACATCACCTGCACCAGGAGGGTTTGAGCTCATCAGGTCCAGCATAGGTACTCCTCCATTCCCACCTTTACTCTCACTACTATAACACTTCTCAAGCTAGGTTGTATTTCTCAAACTAGGCTGTACTTTCCATTACTAGACTGCAAGCCCCACGAGAGTAGGGTCAGTGTCTGTAGTTTTCATTGCTCAATTCCCAGACATACGCCTAGTGCCTAATATATATTCAACAAATAGTGACTGAATAAATGAATGATCACAATTAAGAAAAAAGCTTTAGGGGCCATCCCCGTGGCACAAGCGGTTAAGTGCGTGTGCTCCACTGCGGCGGCCTGGGGTTCCCCAGTTCGAATCCCGGGCACGCACCGACACACTGCCTGTGGAGCCATGCTGTGGTGGCGTCCCAGACAAAGTAGAAGAAGATGGACACGAATGTTAGCTCAGAGCCAGTCTTCCTCAGAAAAAAGAGGAGGATTGGTGTCAGATGTTAGCTCAGGGCTGATCTTCCTCACAAAAAAAAAAAAGAAAAAAGCTTTAAATAAAAGACTAAATGGAAGATTTTGCATATAATATTTTCTTCATATAAAAATATTTTTAAATGTTTAAAAATTTTAAAGAAAATTACAGGGCCGGCCCTGTGGCTTGGCGGTTAAGTGCGCGCGCTGCGATGCTGGCGGCCCGGGTTCGGATCCCGGGTGCGCATCGAGGCACCACTTCTCCGTTCATCCTGAGGCCGAGTCCCACATACAGCAACTAGAAGGATGTGCAGCTACGACACACAACTATCCACTGGGGCTTTGGGGGGAAAAAATAAAATAAATAAAATCTTTAAAAAAAAAAAAAAGAAAATTACAGATATCAGAAACAGTAATAAACACAATTCTTCCTAAGAGCTGTAGGGGGAAAGCCCTTAAGCACACACGTACTTTCTACAACTTGAACAGCTAAGACCAGATATAATCAAAAGGAGCTAAACTGCTACCTGTGGGAATGGTGCTCCTAACATTGTTCTAAAACTGTTAAGTTCCCTAACTAGAAAAAGCAGAAAAGGTATATATAATGCAAATTACAAACATTATAGTCAAATCAATGCACTGGAGTAAAAATAGATGGAAATCATTTTTTTCCAGCCTCTCCCCCCACAAAAAAAGAATGTTAGATACACTTGATAGAAATACCGCTTAGTACAAATAGCTCACCAAACCAAGCTTGCTGTGAAATACTTCAAATTCCATAAGCACTCAGGACTGCAAAGACTGTGGGAAGAGAATGTTCCAAGCACAGACTAATGGACAGAAGGTACAAATGAAATAAACCCTGACACGTGATGACTATCTATGGAAGTCCAAACTGAAGACTGAATGTATTTGTTCTGAAGTCATTAACCAAGCTTCAGTTTCTGAAATACGTTCAAAATACTTAACATATTTTATAAATCTCAAGTATAAATGATAGAGATTTGTTATTAAAGATAACTAAGTAATTTCCTTCACCTAGTTTAGGATATATAAATCTCTATCACATTTCAGACTTAGTTTTTGTATTTTGGATTTTATACCAACAAATTTAATTCTTATCATGTGTTTGTTGCCCATGCTAACAAGAATACAAGTTACACCAACTCATTTTTATTATCATTTTGGGGATGTGACCACCCTTTTAATTCTGTTCATATTTTAACTCAGCACTTTAATCTAGTGATCAAAGCTTCATTAGCTTGTAAACAAACTGTTTCTCAGGTAAACTGAATTGCCCCACATCAGGATCTTAAGCAAATAAATGAGTACAAAAAAGGCAGAGATTATAAATTAGGGCAGACAAATCTGTATCTAGCCCCACACCGGTAAAGAGCATTCTATCAATATAGTGAAATGCTAATCTCCTAATTAACAACCTAATTAGGTAATTATGGCTTTGCAGAGGGATGCCGAAATGAAATATGACAACATGGTCACCTCTTTATATGGCACCTGTGGGCCTTTTCAGCTGTCATTGAAAAGAGTGCAATATCAATTTGAGCAGATGACAAAGTGCTGTCATTTTTCATTCTGATAATATACAGAATGCTTTGGACAGAAGCAGTTTACAAAAAGAAACATCTTGCCTAGTATTTTCCTAATTTAAATATGCTCGAATACTTCGTTAAAATTTTTACATGCTTTTTTATATTGTATATAGGAGAATCACCATGCACATTAAAAAAATACCTAACTGGCCACCATGCTTAACTATACATGCTGAAACTACTGCAATTTCAATTATGAAGTATATGACAATTAGAAAAGAGTAAAAGGTACCACTTCATCACGACATTTTAATTTTTATACTTTTTTGAATACTGTTACCAGAAAAATTAAAATCCAAACTTTGATCTTTAATTTTTTCTTACCCAAAAAAAAAGTGAGATAGAAATTGACACTTATAAGGAATAAGACTCTTCTTCCATGATATCATCTTTTTTTTTTTTTTTTTTTTTTAAAGATTTTATTTATTCAGTTTTTTCCCCGCAAGGCCCCAGTAGATAGTTGTATGTCATAGGTTCACATCCTTCTAGTTGCTGTACGTGGGACTCGGCCTCGCGTTGGACGGAGAAGTGGTGCCTCGGGGCGCTCCCGGGATCCGAACCTGGGCCGCCAGCATCAGAGCGCGCGCACTTAACCGCTAAGCCACGGAGCCGGCCCCATGATATCATCTTAAATAGGATTTTCTGGGAGGAGAGGAATGCTAGACTGGGAACCTCAACATCACTTATGTCAAGATACACGAAACCATAGTTTAAGCGTAAAACAACCGAGGTGAAAACTAACTTGAAAATACGATCCATTTATATCTTCAGATCACCTACATTAGTGCAAAATTTTTTGGTCGAAACGACGTTCACTGGCTATACTCATATTTCTTAATACTAAGTTTAAACTAAAATGCTTTTTTTATTAAAAAATAATTTATGCTGCCTCAGAGAATATTTTGGAAAACAGAGAAAGACATAATCTCACCACTTAGTTCTTTTTTTTCTTTGCATATGTTTGACATAATTGGGATCATACTTCACATAGTCTTATATCCTTTTTCACTTCCTATTATATAATGAGCATATTAATATATCACTAAAATTCTTCTAAAACATCCAAAATGACTGAACAATATTTCCGTTCTATGGCTTTTCCATAATTTTTCTAACCTCTTTGTTGAATCCTAAAGTTGTTTTGCTATTATAAGTACTGCTGCAGTGAATATCTTTGAACATGAATATTTTTCTACATCTCTTGATTATTTCTTTAACAAAGATCCCTAGAAATGGAATTAAAAGCTCAAAAGGCATGCATGACTTATTCTTTTAAGGCTTGTGATAAATACTGCCAAAGTTCTTTCCAGAAAAGTTTTACCAATTTATATTCCCACTAGCAATTCATAAGTGACCATGTCACTATCAAACTGCCAGCAATGAGTGTTATTGGAGTTTTATTAAAACTTTAAACTTTATATCGTAAGATTATACCTGTAACCAAATACTCTCACAATATAATCAATAACAACTCTCTGCAGGCATTAAGTTTAAATGAGTAAGAAGGACCCGAGTTGATGACCATCCCCAAACAACAGTCAGTTCCAATATCCAAATCTAGAGCAGTGTGGAACAGTGTCAAAAGCAGTGCATTCAGAGTAAAAAAAACAAAGGCTCAAATCCTAGCTTTGCCATTATTGGTCTCTCTCTACCATGAATCATTTTATTTCTCTGAGCTTCACTTTTAGCACTTGTAAGATGGGGATGAGGAGAACACAATATCTACCTTGTTCTAACAACTTCAACGGGTAGTCATGGGTACAAAAAAACGTAATAAAATCAATTGGAAGTGTTTATTGTTATTTAACAGATCAACTCATTTAATAGCCTAAAAATAGCATACTGAAACCCTTTTCTCAACAGTGCACTATCAGTAGGTGCGCTAAGTAATTCACACAGAACAACTAAAAATTAACAAGATTAATTTCATGATCCAGACATGAAAATGAGTCTCACTCCTTCACAACCACTCCACAGAATCATTTATTACATGATACTAATATGTGAATGTCTTGTGACCCTGAATGCTGGTACCTGCATCTCTTCAGAAGCATCATGGTACAAGGTACTTACATAAATTGTCGCACTTAATCCTCACAAGTACTGTATGAAATTGGCAGTATTGTCCTCATTTTGCAGACTGTCCCGGTCACACAGTTAATAACTGACAGAGCCAAGATTCGAATCCAGCTGGGTGTGACTCCAAAGCCCCACCTCACGGTGCTTCAAGATTCAAGTCTGCACCTCACTTCTTCTTTGTTAGTCTCCTTTATGTCAGCAACTAAAGTTCAGATCAAAAATTTACTTTGTTTTAAAAAGAAAACCATTCCTTCAAACAATTTCCTACCAATTTCTCTGCTGAAACAGTACTTATTTATAATACAGTACCTTAAAATGAGTCCATAGGGAACTAAAATATGTTTTTCTTTAAGTTTTACACGTTCAGTCCATTTTGTCTGCATCAAATAAAAGCATATTCATAAAAATATAGTCAAGTATAGGATATGAATCTAACACTGCATATATTTAGGGGTAAATGTGATATAATATTCAATTTATTTCACAAATGACTACTATAATTTAATTCTAACAGTTACTTTAATACCTTCTTGTTGTTTCCAGAATTTAAGTTTTGTTTTTTAAGTGGTTTCTCCCATTTTTCCTCAATTTCAATTACTTACAACTGTTTTCTTCTTTGGGTTCAAATTTTGTGTTTCCTATATTAAAACTACCTCCCCAATATTTCTAGACTGCTGCCAACTAGAGTTAATAAATTTTGAATGACTGCTCAGGATTTATTTTCTTCGTTTTTATATTCTATGTTATTTCCTTATACAATAGAGTATGAATGAAAACAAGTATCTGCAAGACCAATATTTCTTCAATTTTCACCTTGTGGAAGCTGGGTATTAAAATAAAAATAAATTAAACTCTCGGGCTGAGAACTCCCTGACCATATTTCCCTTACTATGCTGGGTGTCTCTATGCCCCCTTTCAATCTTGTGTGTATATAGTCAACAAAGCACTGTACGCATTTGGGGAGCACCTGGCCTGTCAAGGTCCTTTCCCAGAAGAAATAATGAACAAAGAACAGAGGGAAGAGCTGAGCAGTGGCTCCCTACCTGCCATCAAGAGAGGAGAAGCAGTATTTTAGATCTGAACCATTCTCCACTGGGGTCTGCCAGTAATCAGTTGTGTGACTTTAGCATGTCAATTAGAATCAGAAAGCTCGGTATCCTAAAAAGACCTCAGCAAGACTTGAATTGAGCTCCTCACTATCATCCAGATGGGAAAAAAGATACACAAATTTCTAAGTGACTTGACCAAAATCAAAAGGCTGCTAGAGGGGCCAGCCCAGTGGCACAAGCAGTTAAGTGCTCGCGCTCCGCCGCGGTGGCCCCAGGTTCAGCGGTTCGGATCCTGGTCCTGGGCGCGCACCGATGCACCGCTTGTCAAGCCATGCTGTGGCGGCCTCCCATATAAAGTGGAGAAAGATGGGCGTGGATGTTAGCCCAGGGCCAGTCTTCCTCAGCAAATAGAGGAGGATTGGCAGATGTTAGCTCAGGGCCGATCTTCCTCACAAAAAAAAAAACAATGCTGCTAGTGACACAGTTGCATTCAGAATTCAAGTCTCTCTCAATCTAGTATATTTTCCACTACACTGTAATTCACTGGGCGCCAATTTGTTCATCTTAAGAGGTTATAATTACCCTCCTTGTTCATTTCATGGTATTGTAGAGAGGACCAAAAGAGACAGGTGATCTGGTAGCATTTAAAGTGCTAAGAGCACAAAACAAAAGTACTACACGGTCCTCTCACCCCAACCCCATGCCTCCTGCAATTCAGCCTGATGATATAACAAAAGCATTCACCCTGCCACCTCTCCAAAGATATTAGTATGAGTCGATTACAGCACCACCTCACTCTGGCTATTTACCAGTAGACTTCAGATCAATAATCACAACGCGTTTTCTATCTCTTGCTTTGAACAGTGGGTACCAAAATTTCAGTGATCAGGTAGATCCGAGTTCACAATCAGGCAGCCTAGGACTGTACACAGCCTACAAATGTGTTTTAGTCTACACAAAAATTTTTTAAATGGCAAATTTTTCAACTAAATACATTAAAATCCAGATTTCCAGCATCTCTTTGAAAACAATCAGAGGATCCAGGGACACTGGGCCCACTTCCTCACACAGCAACAAACTGGAGCAGAGCAGCGACTGCTGCCTTCAGACTGGTCACACGCCCGCCAGTTCACCAGGGTCTGCCCTACTCTTTACATTATATCACGGGCATTTGAGTTGGAGACCCCTGACGTACATGCTCAAAAGAGAATTAGGTTAGTAAATATTTGTTGACTCTTTTTTGGCCAATTTTTCCTGGCAGCATCACTCACTAGTGTATGACTCTGGAGTAACACACTTAACCACTAAGCCTTAGTCTATTCATGTGTTAAATAGGTTAATACCACCTATCTCACAGAATCATGAAGATTGAAGGAAATAAGGTATACAAAAACACTTAACAATGACTATAAGTGCTCAATTATTTTAAATTTAACATAAGCTGAAATGTGCTAACTTTTGAGTCAAAACTTCTCAAAAACTTCAAATTCAGAGAAAACACAAGTCAGGGCACCTCTAATGGGGAAAAATGTAAAGTGGCAGAATTCCTTGTCATATAATAATTTGGTATCTACTGCTGTGTCCTTAACAATAAGGCCTATACATCAGAATGAAAGATTTCCAGCAAATTCTCTTAGCCTGAAGTATATATAAATCCACTAAACTGCAACAGCTTCTAAAGTCTTCAGGTATGAACCAACAAGCAAAACAAACGCCCCACTAAAAAAAAGAAATGCACTTAACGTGACAGATGAGGCGATGAGCTCCTTGAGCGCAGAGGCCACGGTCATTCCTCATTATCCCTACAGCCTAGCACAGTGACCGGCACACTGAAGTCACTGCTCAAGGGTTAGCTCCTCTCAGAAGCCTCTCCAGAGGGTCCCCATCCACAGCACATAGCAGAAACAACACGGTGTAGTAATGAAGAGTGGAGATGCCAAAGTCTAGCAGATAATCCCCTCCACTGACAGCTCCAATACCTGCAAGGAATTTATTTAACCGCTCTGTGCTCTAGTGCCCTCATCTGTAAAATCAGGATGCTAATAACACCTTCCTGTACAGGAATAAATGAGATAATGCATTTAACATGATGCTGGCACACAGTAAGTGCTCGTTAACCACCATTATCAGTGTTCCCTCCTTCGTGCTCCATGGTACCCCATGGGGACTGCTATCTTAGTACCTACAGTACTTCACTACCGTTCATCTGCACACAAATTCGTCTCCCCCACTGGAATGTCAACAACCTCAGGGTGGGGACCTTGTTTTCTTCCTCTTTGCATCCCAAGGGTCTAACATTTGCCCTGGTACTGCTGAATGAATCACAGATCCTCAAAGTGTTTATTAACTGGAAAAGTTATGAGCAGAAACTAGAATTTGCCCCTCTTGCCTGACACTCAAGCCCTCACTGACTCTGACCCCTAGTGACCCTCCAACTTCACCTCCTGGTGTCCCCACTAAAAGAAGCAATGGTTTGCTGGATTCAGGCTGTCTACTCACCACTCTAATGTCATGCCACGGGCCTCACACCTTCACATCTTACAGCTATCACTTCAGCGGGCCTTGCCATCTATCAGGCCCTGTATCTACATTAGCTCATTAAATATTCACAACACTCCATGAGATCAATATTATCCTCCTACCCCAATCCATACTTGAGGAAAATAATGCTTAGAATTAAGAACCTTGCCAAAGGTCACATATCTCGTAAGAGAAGGGACCAGGAATTGAATCCAGAGCCCATACTTCTCTACAGAATGTCTTCCTCGCTCATATTCAAAGTTGAGCTGACCCACCTACCACCTTCTTGCCTTGGAAGTTCACAGTCTTCTCTACATTTAAAAGACTATCTGTACCATTTATTTTGACATTCATATTTTTTATCTTGTCTAGTTGTTTCAATATGTACTTGCACATAGAGAGCTATGGTGTGAGAAAGAAGGCAAACACATAACGGAAAAAGCACAGATGTAGGCATCAGACAGAGCTGGGTTTGACTCCAGGCTCTGCCTCATACCAGACATGTAATTTATCCTGAGTCTTCCTAATCTGGAAATTGAGGTTAAAATGATTGAAGAAGAGAAATCTATGTATAATATCCAGTACATAGTAAATAATAAAGCTTAGTTAACCACACGTTATGAAGCATTACCTGGCCACAGCATACTCCTCAAAAGTTAATGACCCACGCCCTTTCTGGGCTACCACTGTATCACAGACAGAACTCACACTGTACTTATCACTCTGTGTTGGAATTATTTCCTTAACTAAATTGAGCTCCCTGCAGGAAATAATTGCAGATGTAATAATGAGTGTTTACAGGATTTGAGAAAAGAAATCATTTCCAGCTGGGGCTGTCCTGAATTGGCTGAGGGAGGCCAGTTTCAAGTGGGCCCCAGGTAACATCTCAGTAGGTGGAAATCGAAAAGGAGAAACTTTCTAGGCAGAGAGAATGTCCTACAAAACACAATGGACAAAACAAAGAACAAAAGTGATTTGAGGTCCTACTTATCCAGAGTAAAGGATAAGAGTAGGGTAATTAAGGAAAGAGGCCTTTTCACGTGTAGCTGTAAAGTTAGCCAGGAGCCAGATCAGGAGGTGCAGAGGAGTGTGAGTGCAATCTCGTATCACAGTAGCTGAAGGAAGGTATGAGTACAAAGCTGAATGGCAAAGGGGCCACTAGCATGCCTCACAGGCTCCAGCAAGCTTGCCAGTGCGTATATCGAAAAGATGAAAACAATTATCAGTGCTCCATCAAGAACTCTCAGCCTTTACGGAGCACCTTGTGTGGGCTCATAGACTATGAAGAATAAAACATGGTGCCTCCTTTTCCTGCTCTAGTGGGTTTTTAAATTAGGAATCCACCCCTTCTGTTTGTCAAAATAGAATGAGAATGTTGACTTGAACTGATGTGTATAAACACTTGTCTCCATCTGACTGTTCACACCTGGGGAAATTCCCACCTTTGCTGGTTTTGGTTTATAACATGACGCTTAGCACAGTGCCAGGTACTGACAGGCTTCAAAAATTACTTGCGCTCATTCAGAACGAAATTTTAACTAATTTCTGAGTCAACTTATGGGTCTCCGGTTAAAGTAATACTCTTGTTTAAACTACAATCATTTTTTTTTCCAGCCTTAAACAGACCTAGAAGACTCCTTGCCACTCCCATAAACAAAAGGCTGAACCAAAGTTCCAGCAGCACTCTAGCTAGAAAAACACAGTTCTGCGAGGCCGTCTGGGGGCAATAGGGAGAAGGGGCGCTAGGAAACAGGGACCACACAGGCAATGCTGTAAAAACTTGATTTTCGCGTTATGAAGACTAGGACACCTAGATGCTGAGTGTAGGGCCAGAAACTGCCGGAGCCAACAGTACCCTTCCAACCCCCTCAACACTACCAGGTCCACTAGCTTCTCCTCCCCCAAATCGCACGCCCAGCTGTCAGGCTCACAGCAGCCTCCAGTTACGGAGAGGGCCAGGAAACGGATGCTCACGGGGGACCTGAGCAAGGGCCGGACAGGCTGCCTGCCGGGCAGCGCCGAGAGCGGAGGGGCGAGGAGGGCCACCAGGCTCCTCGGGTGGGCTGGCGGGAGAGCGAGCGAGGGAGCTGGCGGGGGCAACCTTTACCTGAAGCTGCTGCCACACTACGGGCCGGGTCGGCCCCGGGACACGTTCCCGAGGGGCGGGCCCGGCTCCCTCGCGCCTCCCGGCCCCTGCTCCGAGCTCCGCACTCTCGGAATCCTCGGGGACTGGCACTCCTCCCGGCCGGCTCAGCTGCCGCTTTCCGGGCTCGCCCTCATACCCCCGCTGCTCGCCGCCGCCGCCGGCCGGACAAGCAGCAGCCCTCTCGTCCCGAGCCGCGCCACGACCCGGAACCGCACCCCGCGCACCGGAAGTCCCCACCGGGAAGGAGCGGCTAGCTGGGGACGTAGTGCGCAAGCCCCAGAGCCGGGAGCGAGGAGAGAAGCCCTCCCTGGGGGGGCGGGGCCGAACGGGAGGCCGTGCGCATGCGCGCCACTTCCCCGGCCCCGGGTAAATCCTGGGTCAGAGAGTAGCGGCGAGTCAGACATCATCACATCAGTTTGTGGATTTGCGTTAAGTAGAAATCAACGTTAGCATTCCCCTTCGAATCTCCTTCTCCTTTCTCCCCGCTTCCACAGAAAAAAGCCCTCAGTTCATCCAGAAATAAGTGATGAGGCTGCTTAGCCTTTGGGTCAGAAGACCCAGGTTCAAATGCCAACTCTAGCTTGCTGTGTATCCTAGGACAGGACACCTCCCCTCTCTGACCCTCGGGTTTCTCATCCATACAGAGTTCCAATTTTAGAGTATTGCTGTGAGACTCGAATGGGATGATGCTTTAAAAACACGACACAGTACCTGACACGTAATAAACACTTAGTAAATGTTAGTTATTACTCATTATCTGTAAAACGGAGATGATAATTATCTTCCTCAAGAACTGTAGGGAAGTTTCCATGAGATATGAGGACTGGCGGAGAACAGGAGCTCATAGTTTGAGGTCTCTGTCTATCTCAGAGAGAATCAGTAGGGGAAGCCACGGTGAAGGATATACTATCTTTCCTAGCCGAGAGATGGTCCAGAAACTCTCCCTGAAAAATGCGCCTTAGCGAAAGGAGAAAAAAAAAGTCAAGGCTGAATTTCAGCCCTTGGAGATCCTTACCCAATATTACAGTTACCAACAAATACACCAGGGATCCACCCCCATGTATTCAAATAGGATAGATCTTAGCTCGTATGGGGGAAAAAAAAATGCACCTTAACACCCAAATGCGCTCCTTCACACACACCACCACAGTTTCATTGGGGGCCTGTTGGGGGCGCTCTGTCAAAGAAAAGGGTGTGAACAACCTTGGATATTCTGTTTTCCGAGGTCACCGGGTTATCTGTCCCCTCCTAAATATTAATCTTCACTTTCACTTCTCTCTTGAGCTCCAGTCTGAAGCACAGCTGCCTGATTGTCCCTCAGACACATAAAACAAACTATCTAAAACTGAAATCAACTGGACATGCTAAGCATTTATGGGTTCTAAGGATTGAATATCCACTCTACCACTGACAAGTTTTATGACCTCATCTCTCCAAGCTGCCTCTTTGAATTTCCTTATCTGTAAAATGGGAATGACGAAAGTCCTAACTGACCTCAGTGTGTTGTTGTGAGGATTGAAGGAGCTAATACATATTATTCACAGAGAATAGAGCCTGGCATGTAGCTCACATGTGTATAAAATGCTTACCACTATTGCTACACTTCAGTCAGTACACAGATACTTACTGAGTGCCTATGTATGAAGCCTACCCTAGACGCTGGACAGTTGATGGTGTAGGAGTTTTGCCAGACAGGTGTGATGGGGTCAGGAGTTTAAGATCTCAGCTTTAACAATGATTTTTTTTTTTAGAGTTTTTATTTTATTTATTTATTGTGAGGAAGATCAGCCCTGAGCTAACATCCATGCCAATCCTCCTCTTTTTGCTGAGGAAGACTGGCCCTGAGCTAACAGCCGTGCCCATCTTCCTCCACATTATGTGGGACGCCACCACAGCATGGTCTGACAAGCAGTGCATGCTCAGGATCTGAACCCGCGCCGCCAGCAGCGGAGCTCATGCACTTAAGCGCTATGCCACAGGGCCAGTCCCGATCTCAGCTTTAAAGAGTGCTTAAAACAAAGGGCCACAGAATGGATACTAGAGAGGTAAGAGAATTCAGGAAAGGCTCATGTCACTGGCCTGAAGGTCCTAGGAGAGGTGTAATGGAAGTCAGTGATGGCAGGAGGCAGGCAGAAAGATGGAGGTTATCCTCAGAGATGGATGTCTTAACGAATAACCTCAGATGAAGAGAGTAGGGTGTGAGAGTGAGGTCCTGGCTGAAGTGGAATGGAGGAGAAAGTTATTGAAGATGAGCCGGTCAAGGAACTGAGATGCCGTGTGGCCTCCAAAGCTCCAGGATGATGGACAGATGTGAAAAGGAAACCAGGGGTGCTTCCCAAGCCATTCTGCAACTGAGGGAGGGAGGTGGATGAGGAGGAGAGAGGATAGGCCAACCGGATGGCTTAGCCTCCAAGCAGTGGGAGCTGTATCAGAGAGTGAGTGCAAGTGGCATTAAAAAGCAAAGTATACATTGATCTCTGGCCTGACCAAGGGGTCCATGGGAGTAAGACCGTGAGAGCTGACACACACAGAAAAAATTATTTTTACAGCATACCGATGGTGCTGGGCCAGGGGCTGGTCGCGGGACTCCAGTAAACATGAAGGCAGAGAGATCAATACCTCAGCATACCTATGACAACTTGGAAAGGAGGCCATGGTAGGGGATAGACGTTCCTTTTCTTCTGGTCCACAGGACTAGAACGTGGGCAACAGACAGAGGTTCAAAGACACCAACTAGCTGTGTGGACTTCGACAAGTTATCTGCCTCCTCTCTACCTCAGTTTCCTCATCTAGGTTGTGAGGATTCAATGAGGTAATGCATGGAGTGCTTAGAACATTCTCCAGCATACAGGAATTGTTCTATAAATGCCAGCTCTTAGGGCCTGGCACACCAAGATGGGTAGCAAGAATCAGGTCCCTTTATGCATTTGCTTTCCTGAAACACAATTGCTTGAGCAATTCCTGCTCAGGCCTCAATTGCCCTTTCCCTCTCCACTCAGCAAATTCCTACTCTTTTTTTTTTGCTGAGGAAGATTCGCCCTGAACTAACATCTGTGGCCAATCATCCTCTATTTTGTATGTGGGTCACTGCCACAGCATGGCTGCCAATGTGTGGTATAGGTCCACACTCGGGAACCAAACCCAGGCCGTCGAAGTAGAGCACGCCGAACTTAACCACTATGCCATGGGGCCAGCCCCTCTTTTTTTGTGTGTGAGGAAGATTAGCCCTGAGCTAACATCCAATGCCAATCCTCCTCTTTTTGCTGAGGAAGACTGGCCCTGGGCTAACATCCATGCCCATCTTCCTGTACTTTATATGGACGCTGCCACAGCACGGCTTGACAAGCAGTGTGTCGGTGCGCATCCGGGATCTGAACCCGTGAACCCTGGGCCGCCAAAGCAGAGTGCGTGCACTTAACCACTACCCCACTGGGCCGGCCCCCTTCTTTTTCTTTTTAAGTGGCTTAAAACAACAACCATTTATTATTTCTCAAGATTCTGTGGCTTAGTGGGTGGTTCTTCTGCCCCTCTTGCCTGGGCTCGCTCATGTACTTTCAGTCAAATGGCGGCTAGAATGGTTGGAAGGTCTAAATGGCTGGAGATGTTGGCCAAGGCACCTTAGTTTTTCTCCTTGTGGCCTCTCTAGTGGCTATCTTGGGTTTCTACATAACAGTGGCAGTATTCTAAAAGGATAAACCTCAATGTGCTTTTTAAAAAATATTTTTATTACATATATGCCATTTTAACCCCTTCTAAGTATAGTCTATTCATTCTTTTTGGTGAGGAAGATTGGCCCTAAGCTAACATCTGTTGCCAATCTTCCTCTTTTTGCTTGAGGAAGACTGTCCCTGAGCTAACATCTGTGCCAATCTTCCTCTATTTTGTATGTGGGACACCACCACAGCATGGCTTGATAAGTGGTGCATAGGTCTGTGCCCGGGATCTGAACCCGCGAACCCCTGGGCCGCTGAAGCAGAGCACACAAACTTAACCACTACGCCGCCGGCCCAGCCCTAGTCTATTCATTCTTGAAGACCCAATTCACATACTGCTTCCTCCAGGAAGCTTTCCCAGATCACCTCTCCCTAATAGGCCACATAAGGAGTTTCATTCTCTGTATTCAACATTTATCACATTTTCTGTGGTTCTTCCAATACACATCTGTCTCCCTGACAGGGCATGAGGAAAGGGACATTTATTTCTTTCTATATACTGAAAGTTTATAACACCATAAACACTTGGTAAAATTTGTGTTAAATGCAAAGGTGCTCAAAATGTGCACGTGAAATGAAGCAATTGGAAATCTTATTTTGTATAAGGAGAATTTGCATATGGAAAATACCACTTTGCCAAATGTATGACAACAAGCTGAGAGTAAACATAATAGGATGAAAGTAATGCTTTTTCCAGCCCTCCCAGAGCGGTGGGAAAATGGAAGCACCTTCCAGTTGCTTGCAAATGTGTATTCTTATTTATTTATTTGTGAGGAAGATCGGCCCTGAGCTAACATCCATGCCCATCTTCCTCTACTTTATATGTGGGATGCTTGCCACAGCATGGCTTGATGAGTGGTGCATAGGTCCGTGCTCGGGATCCGAACCCACGAACCCTGGGCCACCGAAGCGTAACGGCCAAACTTAACCACTATGCCACCAGGCCAGCCCACAAATGTGTGTTCTTAGTATCTTATATGTGTGAATATGTTTCTCTGCTATTTTCCCAGTTTTGGTTTCCTCTCCTTTTAAAATATATTTTTTCCTCCCATAGGGAAAACATAGGCGTTTATACTCCTATGGTACAAAGCAATTTTAGGATAACAGTAAATTAGGTGCCAAAAATCCATTCAAACTATTTTAAAGAAGCCCTCAAGAAGTGTACAATTTTAGAGCAATATAGTGTTTTTTCAAATTAAAATAACATTTCAATGTGAAGAATTTTTTTTAAAGCAAATGTATTGCTTATAATAAGGTGAATTTGGTGGGTAGAAAGGAAGCACAAAATTAACTAACCAGAAACGTTAAACATAACACTTTGAAGATACTATTTAAGTACACATCAGTTCTTGGGGCTCAGCAGAGATTCACTGAGTTTTGTTCAATTGTGTTTTTGTGCTGATTATTTCTGGTGAGTATCCCTTTTTAGATACTTGAGGTGAAAATGAAACAGCTGGCTGGTATTATTTAGTATCTCTCTGGCTACATTTATATATAAATGTAGTCCCTTCCTAAAATCTAGGCCCTGTCCAGCTTCTAATAGTATCTTTTCTTGCTTTAAAGGTTAGCTAGATGGGCCGGCCCCATGGCTTGGCAGTTAGGTGCACGCGCTCCGCTGCTGGCGGCCCAGGATTCGGATCCCGGGCGCGCACCGACGCACCGCTTCTCCGGCCATGCTGAGGCCGCGTCCCACATACAGCAACTAGGAAGATGTGCATCTATGACATACAACTGTCTACTGGGGCTTTGGGGGGAAAATAAATAAATAAACAAAATCTTTAAAAAAAAAATAAATTAAAAAAAAATAAAGGTTAGCTAGTACTGTGAGTGCCGACTCCTAAATTGATGTTAACAGGACTTAGGATGTAAAAAAAACCCAGACTCATATGTTTTGTCGAATGTAACTTCTAAGAATGCATAATTAACAGTGTCTCTATTAATATACAGTATGTTCAACAGTGAGACACCACTATCATAAATAAAGGTAGACATGGATAAATTTATAATTAAAAATGCATTAGAAATTACAAGCATAATTTATTTACTAATGTGCACTGGAATAAATTTTATGTGTAATATTTTAAAACAGGGCATTAATAAATAATAGTGAACATAAAATGTTTTTGCAGCTAAAAATATTTCAATAAATATTAGTAAGTTAAATGTGCTGCAGAGTTATAACCGCTGTGAAGTAAAGTTTATAGAATACCATCGTAATGTAGAGGACTGTTTCTTGGGTGTATTCAAAACATCAGAAAAAAAGAACTGTCTTTCTTCGAAGCTGACAAGTGAGGTATTCAAAGTAGTGCCTGCAAATGTTTTAAGAATAAAAGCTTAGGACATCCAAATAGTGAATAATTGATCATTGTTTGAGACAACCACAATCCTTTGGATCGAGTGCATTGACAGACTAGTGCATTCAAATCTTATCCACCCGCTTCTTGGGCGCACGCTAATTTGGAGCAATTTCTCCCACCTGAGAAGCCCTATAGGTCTTTCTGAACCTTTCGCTTAAAAATTGACGTTAGCTTGCACTGTGGTTTTGCTCTATCAAGAGCAAGCGATTCCTAGGTGCAAGGCACTGTTCTAAGCGCTCACATATTTTACTAACTCTGTGCTCTTAACCACTTCTCTCCACTGATTCTATTATTTTAATCTTATATTTATTTCACTTTTTGTGTGTCTACATAAAGTGTTTTCAATGAGACTGTAAATCTCACAATACACAGCAATATTTGTTTGTTTGATGCCCCTGAAAAGAAAGCTTATGTTTATCTGTAGGGTGTGCCCCCGCAAGTAGGACTGTGGTTAATTAACAGCAATGAATGGCATCCATCAATGGTTGAGCCTTACTCTGTGCCTGGCACTGGGCTAATGGTTTTACACACCTAATCTAATTTTGTGTGTGTGTGTGTGTGAGGAAGATCAGCCCTGAGCTAACATCTGCCAATCCTCCTCATTTTGCTGAGGAAGACTGGCCCTGGGCTAACATCCACTCCCACCTTCCTCCACTTCACATGGGATGCCGCCACAGCATGGCTTGACATGTTGCATCGGTGCGCGCCCGGGATCTGAACAGGCAAACCCCGAGCCGCTGCAGCGGAGTGCGCACGCTTAACCGCTTGCACCACCGGGCAGGGCCCACACCTAATCTAACTTAATCCTCATAATAATCCAACAGATGGGCCGGCCCCGTGGCTTAGCGGTTAAGTGCTCGCGCTCCGCTGCTGGTGGCCGGGGGTTCAGATGCCAGGCGCACACCAACGCACCGCTCCTCTGGCCATGCTGAGGCCGGGGCCCACGTACAGCAACTGGAAGGCTGTGCAGCTATGACAGACAACTATCTACTGGGGCTTTGGGGGGAAAAATAAATAAATAAAATCTTTAAAAATCTAAAAAAAAAAATCCAACAAATAGGTACTGTTCTTCCAGTGGCTGTACGTGGGACGCGGCCTCAGCATGCCCAGAGGAGCGGTGCGTTGGTGTGCGCCTGGCATCTGAACCCCCGGCCACCAGCAGCGGAGCGCGAGCACTTAACCGCTAAGCCACGGGGCCGGCCCTTGATACTGTTGTTATCCCCATTAACAAATGAGCAAACAAAGCCTCAGAAAGGTGAAGTCACTTGCTCAAGATCATACAACTAGTAACCGGCTGACTTGGAAGCCCCAAGCTCTACCCTTCCGGCAATAATAATCAGCAGCCCCTGTTCCTAAAATAACCAAGTCCTTTCTCTAAATCATGTTGCCTTCCAGCATCTCACAATCCTTTCAGCTGGGTGTTTTTTCCCCATTGATATCTAATCTAAGTCCCTCCTCCTCCCATTTAGGAGAATTCCCTCATGTCCTGTCCTTAGCAGACAAGAACTGATGTTTAAAGCACATGAGCCATATCCCTTTAGATATTTGAAGATGGCTATTAAATTCTCCTTAACGTCTTTTTCTCCATGATATGGTATTAGTAACCCCAATTCCTTTAGCCTTTTCTCACAGGGACCCCTTCTAAAGGATTCAACCCCCTGAGCCACACTTCTAGAGAGTGGTTTCAGATTTTCCACGTCTCATTTCATTACCATTACCTTCAAAGAGAATTGAGTAAGCACCCAAAAGTACATGTGAACTGTGCTAGAATTTATACAAGCCAGGAAAGCAGGAGTAGCCCAAGAAGATGCCTGGGTCTCAAACAGTGTTCTTTTAAATCTTTCCTGTGACTCCATCATCTTCCCACCTCCCCCACCTCATCTGGGACGATCTACTAAACTAGAAGTAACAGAGACATGTTTCAGTCATCATCGCATCCCTAATGACTGGCATAGTTGGTCAAAATAGTATATGCTCATTAAATATTTGTATTATAGGGACTAAGAATTCTCACTTGATAACGTGTCCCAGCCTAACACGCTCCTCCACACATTCTGGGTGACCCTAGTTAGGATAATGATCTCTGCATCGACAGTCCAGAACAATCATAATGTGTGCTCAATAAATATTTCCGGAATGAAAATTAAATGAGGTAAATAGTTGTTGAAAGAATGTGTGAATACTGTCACCCAAATGACTCCGAGCAAAAACAATGCCTATAACAATGATGAATAAACACTAGTTCAGAAGTAAAAAACAGGTAGCCTGAAGGCTGAAACCAGCCCATACAGTCTCAGCCTGCTCAGGGCTGTTCTACTTCTCTTGAAAAATTGGAAAGATGTGGCAACACTGGGTCCACAGCCTGCCTGTCAACAATTAGGTGAGTAGTGGCTGCCCTCCTGCTGGGTGGTGGATGTGATGAAGGCAGGCAGCAGCCACCATTCATCATGACGCTTGTGCTGTGGCTTGCTGCACTCATTTGCAAGATCCTATGCACTTGAGTTTGGGCCCCTGGTCTGGCTTTAGGTAATAGCCTAAGAACTAATTTCTGCTTTTACATATAGCAGAGGAATTGATGGTAAGGGGGAAGTCTCAGAACATCTTTCACTGGGAAGAACCTGTTCTGTCCGAGCCCTGAAGAGAGTGTACAATTTCCAGCACCATCTGGAGATTATACTGGAGAAAGAGGTTCTAGGAAATAAGGGGGTGGGGTGTACTGTAAATTATTCATCTTTGTATTTCCCAGTTCTTTGCCAAGGTCTCAGCACAAAATGTTCCTTTGAGTGGAATAAACTAATTCTAGCTTCAGCTCAGCTGTGTGACCCTAGTAGAAAGAGTCACATTGCTTCCCTCAGCCTCAGTTTCCCCATTCATAGAGTGGAAATGATAACATATACCTGGTAGGGTCCTGTGATGCCATTTCATGAATTCTAAAATGCTGTATGTGTGTAAGCTGCAAAAGATGAAGAGTCTGCCTCGCAAAGATGTTTACATTTTAACCTTCTTTTCCTGATAAATAGATAAGTCTTTGAAAACATGTTTGTCCTTCAGACTCAATAATAGCGATTTTGAATTAAATAACTTTCAGTTTGAATTAAAAATGTGGTCCATAGATATTTTTGTTTTCCCTGAATTGGCACTCCTGGAAAAATAAGTTTGCTCGCCGTAAGAGCACACCTAGTACCAAGATCTTGGTTTCTTATACAATTTGCCAATGAAAGGAACCAGGCTCCTTGGAGAAATGGTTGATTCTAGGACTGCGGCAGGAAATACACAAGATAAACCTGAAGCATCCTGTAGTGCCAGAAAGCAAGGAAGTGCTTAAAAAAAACCCAGCAGACATTGACGGGAGTATATCAAAAGGACACAAGAGCCAACTGAAAGCCAATTTCCAAAGCTAAGACATTTGAGCAACAAAATAAATAAAGTTGTATTAGATTATAATCAAAGTATAAAATAAATATCCATGAGTCCATACTGATATGAATAAGTGATTGAATAAATAAATGTGGAAGAAGAGATAAATCTCCCATGAAGAATTTCAAACAATTTATGTAGATACTTCATTCTCAAGGAGGGGAGCATAACTCCCCACTCCTTAAGTGTGGGCTTCACATGGTGATGTCCCTCTCAAGAATACAGTACGGAAAGGGGGAAAAAGAATAACTTTACAGTGGAGAAACCTGACAAACGCTCCCAGCCAGGTGATCAAGGTCAACATCGACAGTAATAAGTCGTGTTGCTACTATGTACTCTTGATATGATGAGATGAAATGGCTCTTTACCTCTGTGGTCTTCCTCCCCAAAACCCACAACCACAGTCTAATCATGAGAAAACCATCAGATAAATCCCAACTGAGGGGCATCCGACAAAAGACTTGATCAGTACTCCTCAAACTGTTAAGGGCATCAAGAACAGAGAAACTGTCACAGTCAAGAGGAGTCTAAGGGTCATGATTATTAAATGTAATGTGGTATCCTGGGCGGGATCCTGGAACAGAAAAAAGCATTAAGTAAAGGAAATCTGAATAAACTATGAACTCTAGTTAATTAACTAAACCATTTACTAATCAACTCAACTCAACTCAACTTTAGTTGGTTCATTATCGTACATAACAAATGTACGATAGTAATATAAGACATTAATAATAAGGGAAACGGGGCAGGGCATTTGGGAACTCTGTACTATCTTCTCAATTTTTCTGTAAATCTAAAACTGTTCTAAAAAGTAAATTCTATTAAAAATTATTCTTAAAATTGCTCATCATTAACTTAAAAACTCCTGCTGCCATTAAAAAACTGAGGTAGATCTCTAGGAAGCTAAAGGGAAATGAAACACACATTGCAGGATGATAAGAGGTATTTGAAAAGTAACATATAGAGTATGATAGCATTTATGTTTTTAAACATAGACACACACACACACAAGTGTGTGCTTATGTGTATATGTATACATTCTCTAGCTGCTTTGGCGAAGGCCTGTAGACATCTCAAACTCCTGCAGTGAGTGTCCCTAGGGAGGGACTGGGATATGGAGGAGTGCTCAAGGACTTGGGCTTTATCTATACTTTTTGGAAAATATTTTAGAGAGAACAGTCCAATATGACTTGTGTAATCATAAAATAGATAAGAACATAAACTTTTATTTATTTATTTTTATTTATTTATTTTTGCTGAAGAAGACTGGCTCTGAGCTAACATCTGTGCCCATCTTCCTCTCTTTTGTATGTGGGACGCCACCACAGCATGGCTTGATGAGCGGTGTGTAAATCCGTGCCGTGCCAGGGATTCGAACCTGTGAACCCCAGGCCACTGAAGTGGAGCACGCAATCTTAACTACTATGCCACTGGGCCAGACCCTGAACGTAAACGTTTACAATGAAAATCTGCTGCCCTCCTCAGTCACAGAAACAGTTCCTGACCCCCCAGTATGGATCCCAGACTGTGCCTTGGGCTCCCCTCCCAGGGCCAGCATTCTAGCCAGGTCCCTTCCCTAGCTTGGAGCTCAGCTGCCCATGGCTTCTGTCCTTCCTCCTTAACCTTTGCCCTAAAGATTCCAGGATGTTTTGTCTGATTGATGTGAAGGACCAAACATGAAAGCTTCACCTAGAAGCCAGCGAAAGTTCTAGAAAGGATTAGCTACCTAGAGTTTTTTTATATTTTCTTTCCCCTGCTTTCCAGGCTCAAGGGGCTGTCAAGAGTTTCTGACCCAGGAATGGTAATAATAATGTTGGCCAACACTTATTTATTGAACAACTATATTTACTGAGCACCTGGCCAGACACTTGTCTAGGTGCGAGGGAGAGAATCAGTGAATAAAACAGACAAAAACTCTTCCCGTATGGAACTTACATTCTAAGGGAGGAAGAGTGACAATATTGGAAATACTGATAAGTAATACTTAAAATAAGTGAGTGGTATCAGCTCTGGAGAAAAACAAAACAGGAAGTGCTGGGGTAAGTTACAATTGTAAGTAGGTAAGTTGGTCAGAGGCGGCTTACTGATTTGTAACATGTGAGCAGAAATGTAGCTGTCTGGAGAAGGAGACATCCTCAGTAAAGTAGTCTTTAAGTATGAAGTCTTTGAATCCTTATAATTGCCCTATGAGTTAAGTATTCTAATGATTCCCATTTTACAGATGAGGAAGCTGAGGTTTGGAGTAGAGTAGTAATCTACCCCAAATCCCTGCTGGTAAGGGCAGAACTGGATTTGAACCCTCTGAGCCTGGGCTCTTAACCACGACTCTGTGCTGTAATAGATTCGCTTCTTTTCCAGGCCCTGGTGTGGCAGCGATTTAGATCTCGTCTCCCCACTCTCCAGACCCTTTAAATGAACACTTCCTGCCCTCCAGCTGGTGTTGCACAAGCCAAGGTCGGCAAGCACGCTCCGTGTCAGGGTCCCCAAGGCAGACCTGGGGGTTTGCCCTTCCTGTTGGCCCTTTCTCCTCTGCTTTTGTCCTCTTGCCTTCTGACAGGCCCCTTCGAGTGACAGCCCCTTTTAGACTTGCTCTTTTGGTCTCCCTCTGCCTTCCAACTTCACACAGAAAAAAATCCAGCCTTAACCAGAGCCCCGCCACAGCCCCGTGGTTCCCGCCCCAGCCTGGCCTGACCCTCCTTCCTGGTGGGATGGGGACTCAGAGAACACAGCTGTGACAACCTAAGGATGATTCAGTTTAATGTTCTGACCCACACTGACCCATAGAAAAAGCAAGTTGGTTCTCTTAACTGGCAAGGTCATTAAAAACTAAAAAAGCAGAAAAACGTTTGGTGTTAATTTTTCCATGTTATCAATTCTGTGTAAAACATTCGTCATGCTGGCCATTGCAAATTACCTTTCAGGAGCCAGAAGGCAGCATGGAAGGAGCATGCTGCTTAGAGGACAAAAGGAAACAATGCCTGCGGAGGACACTCTGGAAGGGCGAAGGGGAATAAAGAATCAGAACTTCATTCTCACCAAGAAAATGGTGTGGTTTGGATTTGCTGCCTACAACATGCTACAAAAACAGAACAGGAGTTTAAAACTTGGCTCAGAATTTCCCCTCACATTTATGGAATACTTAAATAATTTTTTGTATGCACCATCTCCTTTATTGCTAACACCAACCCTAAGCAGTAGCTACTATAATTGTACCCAGTTCAGAGATGAGGAATTGAGGCTTAGAGAAGTTTAGTAGATTGTTCAAGCTCACCTGCAGAGTGGGGATTTAAACTCAAGTGTGCCCAAAGCTCCAAGTCTTGAACCACAACACACCTGTCTGTCCCATAAGAAGACCTTGTGAAGACCAGGTGGGAGAGAAGGTTAAACAGCAAGAAATTGTGCTAATCACTGCATCCCCTGGAAATACACACTTTCCTGAGTGAAAATAGTCATCTCCCCCTTTCCTCTTTTCGAGTCCTTAAAGGAAGACCCAGAGAGTAAGATGGTTTCTAACTGGAAAGGGTTGATGGTAATCCACAAGACAGTTAAGCATCATCAGCAAGTTTTTCTACACTGTTTCATTTTGTTTCAATTTTTCTCATTTGATGTAGATTATTATTTTATTTCTAAATTACAATTTTATTTTTCTCAAAGTAATTGTGCACGGAGATTAAAGGTAAAATAATACTAAGCGGCATATAACAAAAATGTTGTTGTCTTATGTTGTATTTTCTTCTACTTTCTTCTCCCTGATTCTGGTCCTCAGGGGATATAATTTGGCTACTAAGCTGTGAGGTTTTTTTAAAGACCCAGTTTAGTCTCTTTCTATTTGTTTTGGGTTGTTGTGTTTCTTTTTTTAATGAAAATTGTGATGATTCATTATATAATATTCTCTTAAGATGAATAATTACTGCCAGAGAAACATAAAAATGCACTAACTCAAGCCAGTAGCTTCTTTTTATGTAATTAAAATTTTATTTTTTATCAAAGTTATACATAAGATTTGTTTAATAAGCCAAATATTTCTAGCGACAAGTCTGGCGTCTGCTACGTGGCAGATCTGTCCTCGACAAATAAGGGAAAATCGTGACCATTTTGCACTGACGTGAAGATCCCCGTGGTGCATGATCGCTCGGCAGCATCTGCTTCTTCCCCTCTTGGATACAAAGCGGGCAGAGTCAACTTTATAAATCCTATTACAAAAATGGGCATCTTTCCCCCAAGTGTGCATAAGAATGCACGCTTTGTTAGAATATCTGAGCTCAGTGATGAAATTCCAAATGAAGCACATTTTTTATTTCTTGCAATTTGAATAGCGTATGAGAATGCATTTCCTTTCTAGCTGGATCCTAAGACGGGGCCAAATACCTGACTATGGAAATTCTCACACATCCCACAATGCGAGTGGATGTGAAAGACTTTGCTTCCTCCTGAACAAGAAACCCCCAAAGCCTTTCGTTGCATGATCGAAGGTGCCAGAGCTCTTCGGTCGCGGGATAATATGTGGTGTTTTGCATCGTGAGGGCTGTACAGGGTGTACGCGTGCTCTGCGCGGTGCAAAATTGCTGCGGCTACCCTGAAGAATCTTCCTAATCTGGACGCCTTTGATCCGACAATGGCACCATTTTCAGTGATTGGGCTATTGTTCTAACTAAAATGCTAAAGGTCTTTAAGGTGATTTTTGTCCCTCTGATTTTATGGCCTGAATATTCATTTTTAGTTTTCATTATCTAAGTATACAAGATATGGTATAGGATCTGAATCTTTTTGAAATTAATTGCATTGTAAATCAAACACATTTCTGTAGAATGCACTTACTCATCATTAGCATGCGAGAGTTTCCAGTAAAATATCTTCAGTATTATTTTTATTATTAACATATTTACACTGTCACTCCAGCCCTGCACCCTTTGTGAATCTGTTTTTAAAATAAATATGACCTGATACCAGAGTGATTGGTGCAATAAAAATGCGTGATGTGAAATTAATCAAATATGGTTGGGTTCAATTTATAAGGGACACATTAAGAAAAATTATTTCTTGTTCGGGTATGCCACTCTAGTGAATCACACAGAGCTGCGTATATTTCAGCAAGATACATGTAAAATCCATTCATTCAACAAACATTTATTATGCATTTACTGTGTGCATCACAGGGGATAAAAATCAAGCTGAGCAAACAAGAAATTCACACGTGAAACAACGGAAGACCATAAGCAACTGTATAATTGTGGAATATATGTTGAATAGCCAAGGATTTCAGAAACAAAAGCGTTAAGTAGCAGCAGTGTGGTGCTCTGGTTAAGGGCGTGGGCCTCTGGATTTATTTCAGTTTTTTTCAGGAAGTGGCCATTAATTTTTGTGTGAAAAAATGAGAGTAGAGAGGCATAATTCATTGTGAAGATAATTTTATATTCTGTATTTGTGAAGGAAATAAATTTCTAATGCAATAAAATAAAGAGAATGGAAAAAAGAAAAAACCTGTCTTGGTCTTTAGAGTCAGACAGACATAGGTTCAAATCCCAGCTCTGCCACTTACTAGCTGAGTGATGCTGGGCAAATTCTTTCATTTGTTGAGCTTTGGTTTTCTTACCTATAATATGGAGATGATAAGATCTTTCTCATAGGATTGTTGTGAGAATTAAAGAAGATAATGTCCTTAGTAAGCATTCACTAAATGTGTTGTCATAATGGGGCTGGAGACAAAGAAGCTGTCTTGGGAACTGCCATTGACAAAGTTGGTGGCAAGGATGAATTGTTGGAGATGGCATTCCAGGTGGAGGAGACAGTATGGGCAAAGGCAGGAAGACAGGGCTGGAAACAAGAATTCCACTCACTTCTAGGAATGGGGTTCTGCTTTCTTCCTACTAGAGTCAGTGGGTAGAGGCAAGCCAAGTACTCGCCAGAGAAGCAGATGAGAGGACTTGAGGACATTATCTCTACCCTTCAGGTAGCTTAAAAATGAAGAACTTCCAGACAGATTAGCAGGAAGCATCCACGGAGAACACCTGCAATTACCAAGCCTTAGCGGGGCGGGGGGAGCTCAGGACAGAACACTGTGAGCGTCTTGAGGGCTGGGACTTCCTCTGTCACATTTGGCATTGTACCATCCTGCCTAGCACAGGGCCTTGTCCAAGGCAAGCAGTCAACAACTACTTGATGAATAAATGAATAAATCCTGTGACGTGTAAAATGCAAACAACCATTTACCTACTAGCTATGTAACCTCAACCCCTGTGCCTCCATTTCCTCAACTGCAAAACAGGATAAAAGTACCAATTGCCCTCACAGGGCTGTTATGAACATCAAATGCGTTAATATTTGTAAAGTATAAGAACAGTGGGCCGGCCCCGTGGCTTAGCGGTTAAGTGCACGCGCTCCACTGCTGGTGGCCCGGGTTCGGATCCCGGGCGTGCACAGACGCACCGCTTCTCCGGCCATGCTGAGGCCGCATCCCACATACAGCAACTAGAAAGATGTGCAGCTATGACATACAGCTATCTGCTGGGGCTTTGGGGGGAAAAATAAATAAATAAAATCTTTAAAAAAAAAAAAAAAAAAGAACAGTGCCAGGCACATGGTCAGTTCTGTATCGGTGTTTATTAAATAAAAAGTACATACCAATGTTAAATGGTACTGCGAGGATTAAATAAGAAAATGCTTGAAGTCAACAAGTATTTGTAGGGGAAGTGGAGAAGGAAGAACCTGCCATCCCATGTAACGAACCCCATCCCAAGCAGGCTCAGAAGCACCCAGCCCCAGACCCCATGGTACCTGATGAATCTAGGATTTGTCTTCTCCTTGAGCCCAGCATGCAATGGGCCTGGGGGAGCCCTGGAACTGCCTGTCCTCCTGCTGTCATCTCCCCTCCCCATTGGTACCAGATTACACCTTTAGCCCAAGGCTCTAGACCAGGCCCCACACCCTGCCAACCCTGGACTACTCCAGGGCCCTATGTGGCTATAACCTATCTTGGTACTCATGGCCAATAGCTTAAGGGAAGTCTTACTTCCCTTGAGACAGAATATCTTTCCATCCCTTTCTTTACCCCTTCCCCTTTCTCCTAGGAATGAAAATGCTGCCTCCTTTTGTGGATCACTGCTTCCAGAAATCCTATTGCCCCCACCCATCAGAGAGGACTCCTTGGCTATCAACGCAAGATGAGTTGGACCAGGGCTCACCATGCCCACTGGACATTATTGTTCAGATGGCTGCTGACCCTCCTTGGCACCAGCCTCCAGACTAGTCGGCCTACTGAGCCCAAGCTCTGCCAACTCACTAATTCACTCATCTATTCATAAATTCATTCACATATTCATTTAACTAATGGTAACTCAGTTCCTCCTCGATGCCCAGCACGTAGAGCTGGGGACACCAAGGTCACTCACACAGTGTCCCTGTGCTCAGAGAGCTCACAGCCTAGTCAGGGAGAGAGAGAACGGACAACACGGGGTAATTAAAAGCAAAAATAGAAATATATACAAGGTAGGAGAGAGAAGAGCAAGATTTACTCTTATCTGGGAGAATCAGGGAAGCATTCCCAGAAAAGTGATATCTGAGATGGATTTGAAGGAGGAATAGGATAAGATCAGAATCGTTTCAGATTGAGGGGTGAAAAGGCACAGAGGGATCAAAAAGTGAGGAGTAAGGCTGTGGTGGAAGGTGGGAGAGAAGCCTGGAGTGGTAGGCAGAGGCCAGACGATGGAAGGAGTTGAACTTGGGGCCAAGGAGCTTAAACTTTATTTTTTTGGTAAAGGAGAGAAATGTGATGGGCCCTGTGTTGTGCCACCTGAATCCCCCTTCACTGACGGGCTTGTCACCCTGGTTGCTGGGAGTGCCATCCAGAGGCAGTCTTCAGCTCTTGGGCCCCTTTAGGAATTGCCTCAGCTGTGGAGAGCTACCTCGCCCAAGGTCATGCTCTTCCCTGGCAGGGCAGCTGGCATCCTGTGACTGATGAATGCAAAAGTATAAAGACGCAGCTCTCTTGGCCCAACTTGGGACAACTCTGAAGGGCAGTTCTAGTTCCAAAGGTTCCCGTGGCATCAGCTAAGGCTGTCATTGGTTCTACATCGAAGCTCAACTTCCCCCTGCTCCCTCCTGCTTTCTTCCCCTCTCCCCCATAGGAAGTGCTACCAAGGTCAGCATCACCCCCGGCATGGATCCATGGATCGCATCGTCTCTACTTTCTCAGAACCTCATTCATCAGGGGTCCACCTCTCCAATTCTCCTACTACAAGCTCCTACCTGTGAGACATTTAAATATTCTTAAATGTCTTTCAGGTCCCCTACATGCCCCCAACCCCATGCTGTCTTCCAGTTCCCGCCCTCTTTCCTCTGCCTGACAGCTGAGTTTCTCCAACGAACTGTTTACCCCAGTTAGCAGTCCTCCCTACCATTCACTCCTTTGTCGACTCCATCAGCTGCTGCCATGCCTGGTTCTCACCCAGTCGCCAACGCTGGCCAGGTCATTAAATCCAGAACACCTGCTACAGCATAACTCAGTTGAACTATTGACCTCTCTGCCCTTTAAACACCCTTGGTTTCTGTGCTGCTATGCATTCCAAGTCTTTCCCCTACCCCAAAGTCCCCCTTTTGGCTCCTTTTTTCTTCACCTGTCCCTAGATTATTGGTGCTGTCATGGACCCTTATTTTTCTCACTTCTTACACTCTCCCAGTGCAGCTCATTCACTGTCACGACTGCTAATACCATCAAGACGTTCATAATTCCTAAATCTCTCTTTCTAGTCCAGACCTCTCTCCTGAGCTTTAGGCCTACAACTGCCCACTAGACATGGCCCCCTGGTCATTCTACAGGCTCCCCAGGCTCGACATGTGCACGACTGAACTTGTTACCCTTTCCTCAGACCTTCAGCTCCCTCCTCAGTATCTCTGCCTCTGCTTTTCCCAGTTCTTCTCACCTAGTTTCCCCAGGACCTCCCTGATCACACCCCACCCAGCTTCATCCTCAAGCTTAATCCTCTTCCCTAACTCCTGTCATGGACATACACATGATTCAAAATTAAGTCATCTGCTGGGAACCAGGTTGTGGTGGCCCAGTCAAGCCTGTGGGGCTCTTGAGTGACTCCCAGACACCATGGGACTCAGAAATTCCGAACCCTTCTGAACCTGAGGATCTGTCCAGCTCCCGGCCCACCCTCTCCCCGACCCCCACCCCTTTCCAGGCTGTGCAGTTTCCTCTTTCTGTGATGTTCTGTTTACAAGAGGCTTTCTCTGCTTTTCCCCAGTTGACTTAACATGACTAACCTAGAGGTCTGGGGGTCACACGTCCTAAATTCAAGCAGCAAGTAAACAAATCAGTGTCTTCTAAGTGCAAGGACAAGTCACCAGAAGAGAGACTGGTTTACCCCTGGTCAATTGCTCATCTCTGGTCCAATGAGCTGAGGTAGAAGGGTTGGGTCATGTGGTAGGAAACATGGCTTTAGGGACTCATGGGATAGGTGTGAGGTTCAAGAGGAAATGGGTCTTGTGCTTGGCAACCATCTAAGACTTTTTTTTTTATTTTTAAAAAATTTTTAATTGATGTCATAATAGTTTACAACATTGTGAAATTTTAGTTGTACATGATTGTTTGTGAGTCACTGTGTAAATGCATCCCTTCCCCCCTTATGCCCACCCCTCACCCCCCTTGCCCCTGTTAACCACCAAACAGCTCTCTCTGTCCGTGTGTTAATCTTCCACTTATGAATGAAATCATGTGGTGTTTGTCTTTCTCTCTCTGGCTTATTTCGCTTAACATAATACACTCCAGGTCCATCCATATTGTCGCAAATAGGGCAATTTTGTCTTTTTTTTACGGCTGAGTAGTATTTCATTGTATATATATACCACATCTTCTTTATCCAATCGTCAGTCGAGGGACACTTGGGTTGCTTCCGCTTCTTGGCTATAGTGAATAATGCTGCAATGAACATAGGGGTGCATATGCCTCTTTGGATTGTTGATTTCAGGTTCATTGGATAGATACTCAGAAGTGGGATAGCTGGATCATAAGGCATTTCTATTTTTAATTTTTTGAGGAATCTCCATACTGTTTTCCATAGAGGCTGTGCCAGTTTGCATTCCCACCAGCAGTGAATTAGGGTTCCCATTTCTCTGCAACCTCTCCAACATTTGTTGTTTTTTGTCTTGGTGATTATAGCCATTCTAATGGGTGTAAGGTGATATTTTAGTGTAGTTTTGATTTGCATTTCCCTGATGATTAGTGATGTTGAACATCTTTTCATGTGCCTATTGGTCATCTGTATACCTTCCTTGGAAAGGTGTCTGTTCATATCCTCCGCCCATTTTTTGATCGGGTTGTTTGTTTTTTTGTTGTTCAGTCGTGTGAGTTTTACATATTATGGAGATTAACCGCTTGTCAGATATATGATTTGCAAATATTTTCTCCCAGCTGGTGGGTTGTCTTTTCATTTTGATCCTGGTTTCATTTGCCTTGTAGAAGCTCTTTAATCTGATGAAGTCCCACTTGTTTATTTTTTCTTTCGTTTCCCTTGTCCAAGTAGACACGGAATTCGAAAAGATCCCTTTATGACTGATGACAAATAGTGTACTGCCTACATTTTCTTCCAGGAGTTTTATAGTTTCAGGTCTCACTTTCAGGTCTTTGATCCATTTTGAGTTAATTTTTGTGTACGTAAGACAATTTTTACAGCCCTTAATAATCACAGATGACCAAAATTCCCAGAGATTATAAAATTTAATTTTAGGCAAATAGCTAACTCTTTGCTGTCTATCTATCTTATGGTTTTGTGAAGCATCGTTTACTTATTTCACCTCCTTTCCTCTTTCAACCTATTGTATTAATGAGCAGTAACACAGTAGGAAGAACATGGTGAGGAAAATATTCCACAAGCTTGTGTCTAAAAAATAAAATCTGAAATATACTCTTGAACAGTACCTTCCCATATAACACAAAGTTATTAATTATAATAATAAAATAAAAGGCCTTTTGAGTCCATTTTAATTGTTGCTGCATTAAAATCTGACCTAGAAATTCAAAACGGAAGATAATCAAAAGTACCATCTAGTCGCTTCTGACAGAGGAAGTTTATAACCTGTGCATAAGTTCTTAGGAAATAAAATCACCAGGAAATCTTTGATGGCCCCCTTATGGGTAAAAAAAATAATTTTAGAAAATTTATTTTCAGATCAGCATATTGTAGCATAATTCTTTTTTTTTTTTTTTTTTTTTTAAAGATTTTATTTATTTTTCCCCCAAAGCCCCAGCAGATAGTTGTCTGTCATAGCTGCACATCCTTCCAGTTGCCGCATGTGGGACGCAGCCTCAGCATGGCCAGAGGAGCGGTGCGTCGGTGCGCACCCGGGATCCGAACCCGGGCCGCCGGCAGCACAGTGCGCGCACTTAACCGCCAAGCCACGGGGCCGGCCCTGTAGCATAATTCTTAAAGAAACTTTTACTTTAAATCAGTTTTATTGTAAGCCTAGAAAAGAAACAGGACTAGGAGATGAACCTAGAGTTGACAAGAAGCTAGTGAGAGAAAAAGAAATATACTGTGGGATCACTTGTTTTTAAGAAATGAAACTCTGGATTTATGCACCAGCTTTAAAAAAAATCTCTCTAGGCACACTGTTCAGCAGCTATTTGGATCTTGTCGGAAGCTTTTAGTATGTTTCAAATAAAAGCAGATTCCTTTGTTTCAAAATAGTGATTTTTTGATACCCTACTTATTCACTTATTTAAAAAAATATTTTCTAAGCATCAATTATATGTAAGGTGTTGTTCAGGATATAAAGTTGAATGTCAAAAGATCTTTTCTTGGGCCAGCCCCGTGGTGTAGTGGTTAAGTTCACGTGCTCCACTTCAGCAGCCCAGGTTCGAGGGTTTGGATCCTGGGACCTACACCACTCATCAGCCATGCTGTGGCAGCGACCCACATTCAAATTAGAGGAAGACTGGCACAGATGTTAGCTCGGGCTAATCTTCCTCAAGCAAAAAAAGAGAAGGTTGGCAACAGATGCTAGCACAGGGCGAATCTTCCTGAGCAAAACAAACAAACAAAAAGACCTTTTCTTCAAGAAACAGAGTATATAAGCTATGTTCCTAGAAGCTATATTAAAGGTACACATTTACCCTTATGCACTGTTGGTGGGAATGCAAAATGGTACAGCCTCTATGGAAAACAGTTAAGGCAGTTACTGAAATAATTAAAAATAGAATTACCATATGAACCAGCAATTCCACTTCTGGGTATGTACACAAAAGAACTAAAAGCAAGAACTCAAACACTCAAACATCCATGTTCATAGCAGCATTATTCACAATAGCTAACACATGGAAGCAACCCAGGTGTCCATAGATGGTTGAATGAATAAACAAAATTGTGGTACATACATATAATGGAATATTATTCAGCCTTAAAAAGGAAGAGAATTCTGACACATGCTACAGCATAGATGAACCTTGAAGACATTATGCTAAGTGAAATATGCCAGTCACAAAAGGACAAATACTGTATGATACTACTTATGTGAGGTACCTAGAGCAGTCAAATTCATAGAGACAGAAAATAGAATGTGGTTGCCAAAGGCTGGGGGAGGGAGAAATAGGAGTTATTGTTTAATGGGCATAGAGTTTCAGTTTTGGAAGATGAAAAATGTTCTAGGGGCCGGCCCCGTGGCTTAGTGGTTAAGTGCGTGTGCTCCGCTGCTGGCGGCCCGGGTTCGGATCCCGGGCGCGCACCGACGCACCGCTTCTCCGGCCATGCTGAGGCCGCATCCCACATACAGCAACTAGAAGGTTGTGCAACTGTGACATACAACTATCTACTGGGGCTTTGGGGGAAAAATAAATAAATAAAACTATAAAAAAAAAAAAAGAAAAATGTTCTGGAGGTAGATGGTGGTGATGGTTGCACACCAGTGTGAAGGTGCTTAATGCCACTGAATTGAACCCTTAAAAATGGTTAAAATGATAAGTTATGTACATTCTACCACAATTTAAAAATGGTACACATTTATAAGAACCTAAGTAAAATTGGGAACTCAAAAAGAATGCATTTACTTCCTTTCGGGGCTTAGAAAGTCTTTCTTGAGGTGATACCTCAAGAGAGGCAACATGAATGGTGGCAAGAGTCAGGAGTCTTCAGTCTCAATTCCACTCTCATTTAGTAATCGAGTGATCTTGGACAAGTGACATAGCCCTTCTAAAGGCAGTGTAGCATGGCCGTTAGTCACAAGGATGCTGAGCCAGATGACTTGTTTGAATCGTAGTCCATTTACCACCTATGTGAACTCGGTAAAGTTATTTGACATCTTTATGTCTCAGTTTCTCCAACTATGAATGGAGAGGTTAATGCCCAACTCATAGGGTTGTCTTGAAGGTTTAACTAGATGCAGTACGAGGAACCAGAAACACAGTGCCTGCCACAAACTAAGTGCTCAGTAAGTGTCGGTAGCTATTATTTTCTGAACCTTACCTGTTAAATTGTCTTAAAATCTTTGAGTTATTTTGAGGATTGGTAGAGAGACTGTATGTGAAAGAGGTTAGACAGCATTATTGAAGATGGGTAAGATTTGGCCATGTATTCCCACTGGAGGGAACAGCATGAGCAAAAGGCAGGAGGCCAAAAACTGTGGGGTATTAGGGTTGATTACAACATCACGTGTACGAAAAGGAAGAGTGGGAAATAAGACTGGAGAGACAGAACTGAGACAGCTTATGGAGGGCCTTTAAGGCCTGGCTAAGAGGCACACTGCAGAGGCAGATCCCATGGAATGTAAGTGAGAGAGAGAGGGCAAGGATCACGCTGTGATTTGATTCTGCATTGAGAATTAAACTTGGAGGATGTATTAGGCTGCCTTCAAGATGACTCCTGTCTTAATCAGGTTGGGCTGCTATAAGAAAATACCATAGACCAGGTGGTTTAAACCACAGACATTTATTTCTCACAGCTCTGGAGGCTGGGAAGTCTGAGATCAGGATGCCAGCAAGATCTGGTTCTGGTAAGGGTCCTCCACCTGGCTTGCAGACGGCTGCCTTCTCACTGTATTCCCACAGGGCAGACAGGAAGCTCTAGTGTCTCTTCTTCTTATAAGGGTGCTAATCCCATCATGAGGTGTCCACCTTCATGATCTCATCTAAACCTAATTACTCCCCAAAGGCCTCGCCTCCTAATGCTATCACATTGCGGGGTATGGCTCCAACATATGAATTTTGGGGGGACACAAATATTCAGTCCATAATAGCTCTCAGTAACCCTTTTCTCTTGATAGTCAAGTTTTGTATAATCCTCTCCCCTGGAGTGTGGGTGGGATCCAGTGATTTGCTTCTAATAAAGAGAACACAGCAAAAGTGTTAGGATATCACTTCTGAGATTTAGTTACAAGAAGACTGACTTCTGTCTTGCTTGCCCTCTTTTGCTCTCTGGCTTCCTCACCCTTCTGGAAGCCAGCTGCCATGTTGTGAGCTGTCCTATGGAGAGGTCCATGGGTCAAGGAACTGATGTCTCCAGCAAACAGTCATTGAGCACCTGAGGCCTGCTAACAACCATGTGAGTGAGCTAGGAAGGGGACCTTCCCCCCATGAGCCTTGAGGTGACTGCAGCCCCAGCTGTCACCTTGATTGCAGCCTCATGAGAGACCCTAAGCCAGAGGCACCCAGTTAAGCTGCATCCAACCTCCTAACACACAGAAACTCTAAGAGAATAAATGTTTGTTGTTTTAAGCCAACAAGTTTTAGGGTAATTTATTACACAGAAATAGATAACAAATACAAAGCCCAGCCATCACTTCAGATGCCAGCTACAAGTTCAGGGTTCCCCAGATCACCTACACTTCTGACCAACTGGCTACAAATTTGAGTGTTCCCATGATCCTCTCAGGTTCAATAATTTTTTTTTTTATAATTTTTATTTATTCATTTTTTCCCCCAAAGCCCCAGTAGATAGTTGTATGTCACAGCTGCACATCCTTCTAGTTGCTGTATGTGGGATGTGGCCTCAGCATGGCTGGAGAAGCAGTGCGTCGGTGCGCGCCCGGGGTCCGAGCCCGGGGTCCGAACCCGGGCCGCTGGCAGCAGAGTGCGCGCACTTAACCGCTAAGCCACGGGGCCAGCCCTCAGGTTCAATAATTCACTAGAATGACACAGGCAGAGACTCAAAGAATTATTTTCAAAAGCACTATACTTAGATTACAGTTTTATTATAAAGGATATAAACCAGGACTAGTTAAATGAAGAGACACATGGGTCAAGATCTTAGAGGGTCCTGAAGGCAGAGCTTCTGTGCTCTCCCCCCATGGTGTCAGGGCACATCACCTTCCTGGCACATCAATGTGTTCACCAACCAGGATGTTCTACTTGAGCTTTGGTGTCCAAAGTTCTTATTAGGGTTTCATTACATGGCATGATTGATTGATTCATTGGCCACGTGACTGAACCCAATCTCTGCTCCCCTCCCCTCTAGGGAGGATAAGCTGACTCAAAGCCTTAACCCACTAATTACATGGTTGGTCTTTCTAGTGATCAACCCCTATCCTGAGTCTTCTTGTTAGCATAAACTCAGGTGTGCTCCCAGGGGCTCAGGAATAATAAGACACTCTTATCACTTGGGCAATTCCAAAGGTTTTAGAAATTACCTCCCAGGAACCCAGAACAGACTAGACAAGATTTTTATTATACATCTCCCAACCTGTAGGAGCTCCTACTATGTGCCAGGCACTATGCTAGGCTAGTCTTCCATCCATCCATCCATCCATCCTTTAAGTATTTATAGTACTAAATCAACTTTGCTACAAGTAACAGAAAACCCAATCAACAAGCATTTAAAAATAGGAATTAAATTTCTCACATAACTAGAAATCTGGAGGCAAGCAATTGCTGGTTTTGTTCAGATGTTCAACAACGTCTGCAGGCACCTAGGCTCTTCCTATCTTTCTGCCCTGCTCACCATTCTTATTTTTTTTTTAATAGTTTTTTTTTGGTGAGGAAGGTTTGCCCTGAGCTAACATCTGTTGCCAATCTTCCTCTTTTTTTCTTTTTGCTTGAGGAAGATTGTCGCTGAGCTAACATCTGTGCCCATCTTCCTCTATTTTGTATGTGGGACGCTGCCACAGCATGGCTTGATGAGAAGTGTGTAGGTCTGCGCCCGGGATCCAAACCCGTGAACCCCAGGCCGCTGAAGCTGAGCACTCGAACTTAACCACTAGGCCACCAGGCCGGCCCCCCTTACTTTTGTTTTTAATAAACATTTTATTTTAGAATATTTACAGAAAAAATGAGAAGATAGTACTGAGATTTCTCAGATACCTCCCACCTATTATTAACATCTTACCTTAATGATACATTTGTTGCAATTAATGAACCAATAGTGATATATTATTATAAACTAAAGTCCATACTTTTTTCAGATTTCCTTAGTTTTTACTCAATGTCCTTTTTCTGTTCCAGAATCCAATCCGAGATACCACTTTACAGTTAGTCATCATATCTCCTTAGATTCTTCTTGGTTGTGACAGTTTTTCAGATATTCCTTGTTTTTGATGACCTTGACAGTTTTGAGGAGTACCAGTCAGGTATTTTGTGGAATGTCCCTCAACTGGGATTTGTTTAATGTTTTTCTCATGATTAGACTGGGATTATGGGTTTGGGGGAAGAAGACCACAGAGATAAACCACCCAACCATGTTGATTTTTATCCTCCTATTGTCACCTCATTATCACAAGATGGCTGCCACTACCACTCCAAAATCAGAACTATGTTCAAAGTCGCAAAGAGGTAGAAGGAAGAAGAGAAGAACCATGTCTGTCCTTTTTTGAATCAGGAAAGTCCTCTCTCCCTCCAACAGGCTCAGAAGGCAGGGGACAGGATGTTTATAGTTGACTTAGACCTTGACTGAGACTGAGCACACTGCCAATGGAATAAAATCTGGGTTCTGTCAGGATGGAAGGAGGTGGGCCAGTGAACGAGAGGCAAGCAACTGACAGTGTTGGCCCCAAGTGCCTACTACATATGAGTCTGCACTGTAGTAGGTGCTATGAGGAATGAAAGAACATAAGAGATGGGGCTTTCTATCAAACCTTCTAGAAGTTATATATTCCAATAAATATTCTCTTTTAAGGACCTCATCATAGAAGGATGCACTGTTATCTCACTGATCCTTTGGTTGATCAATCAAATACATCCTCAGAAGATGAAGATTTGTCACATGTCACATATGTTAGCAACTGTGTAGAAGACCACTTCTAAAGAGTCATTCCTAAAGTGATGGAGAGATGACATGTTTGGGAATAAGTACTTAGTCAGTTTCCCCAAAGTAACAACTTGGAAAGTTTAACTCTTTCTTAGATGTCTAAGTTTTGGTTGTTTTTTTGTGTGTGTGAGGGAGATTGACCCTGAGCTAACATCCAGTGCCAATCTTCCTCTTTTTGCTGAGGAAGATTAGACTTGAGCTAACATCTGTGCCCATCTTCCTCTATTTTGTACATGGGACGCCACCACAGCATGGCTTGAGGAGTGGTCTGTAGGTTGGTGCTGGGGATCCGAACGAGCGAACCTTGGGCCGCTGAAGTGGAGCACGCGAACTTAACTACTACACTGCTGGGCCAGCCCCTAAGTTTTGGTTTTTTTAAAAGCTAAATTAGTCATGTTATAGTCACGTCTCAAAATACTTTGCCCTTAACATGCTTATGAACGAGATGAGAAAATAAGCAGGTGAACTGAGAACAAACAACACAGGACTATCTAGAATGGTGCTAAATTATATATTATAGGCAATATGTTCTGAGAGAGTTTAGAGCAGATGAAGATCAGTGAAGGCAAGCCCGGTAGGAAAGCGTCAGAGAGGCGGGGTCCTAGAGGGCCATGAACGATGGCCTGGCTGGGCTTTGGTCTGTGTCAACGTCAAATGAAGATATTCCCCTCCTCTGCTGCGTGAGACCAGGATTCCTCTAACAGTTATTTATCCTCTTTTTATTAAATACCTAGTTACTTATTTTCACTAATTTACAGTTCACCTGTTAAGGCCTCATGATTTTTACTTAGTAATCTTGATTAAATGACTTTTTTTGTACAGTGTTTATAGGGTGGGCTTTGCAGCCACACAGATCAAGATTTGAATTCATGGTCCAGTACTTACTGGCTTTGTGGTCTTGTGTAAGTTCCCTACCCTCTCTCATTTTGTTTCCTTATTTAATAATAATCTCAGCTAGATAAGGCTGTTGTGAGACTGAAATAAGATCAAATAAGGAGAACACAGAGCACAGTCCCACCCTGAGAGAGTGCTTGATAATGACATCTGCTGTGATGATCATCACATGGATGACAGAGGCAATGGTGATGTTAATATAAACCCATGGAAAGGGATGGATATGAAAGAGCCCCTACTTGGTTCTCACCACTTTGTCACTGTGAACTTTGCATGAATGTACACCCACCAAAAGTAAATTACATTTCCCTTGACTTTTTAATAATCACTGCCTTCGAAACAGCAAAGATGGATTCAGGTACTTAGGGAGGTTCTATTCTATTATCTGCGAAGGCATCACCCATGTAACCCAGATTGCTGAGCAGAGACAAGGCAACACCCTACATGAGAAACTGGTAAAAGCACAAGAGATCTTGGAGCATGTGCAATTAGTTGACACTGTTTATTGGGGCTTGGAAACCAATCTGAAAGAATTTATGCTTTAAATCAATGGCAGTTGCCAATGAGCCTGTGAGGGAATCCTCGTTAGGACACTCTGGCTTTTACTGCAACTCATATTGATAATAACCAAAAGAGAAGCCTCCCAGGCAGAAGGTCAATCTAACCCAATCACTTAATGCAGAATTATGGTATCAAGTTTCTACCTCGATGAATGACCATGGGTTTAGAGGTGTGTGCCATCAAGGAAGCTGCCGGGGTTAGACATTTAACAAGTTGTTTTATTCCTAATCGCTGGCATGTGCTTAACTGTTTTCTTAACTCTAATTTATGTTTTTATGTTCCAGTTTGTTTACATAGCCCATAGTTCCCAATTGCCTTTATTTGCTTAAGTGTTTCTTTAATTTTATTTACATTTTTATATATGTTGCTTTGCTTACATAACTCATTGTTTGGCGTGGGCTAGAAATAACCATAAATCCGTATTGCTAATTAGCCTCATCCTCATGACTGATTAGTCAAGATTATGAGCCTAGAAAGAGGGCAGGGAGGAGGCCAGATAGTGAGTCACAGGATCATTGAATTTAAGAGCTGGAAGGAATTTGGAGATTAAGGCATCTTTCAGCTGGAATTCCGTGGTTTTACATCTTCAACGTTGGAGAATTATGAAAGATTCGCTGCTTGCTCTTGCTCCTTTATGTAAAAATGTATAAGGATTTGGTGACAGCTTTGAAAAACAAGTTAAGAATAAAGAGAAAGCCTAATAAATGATAACTATGAACAACCCATAATGGGGGTTTGAGAGAAGAATCAGAAGCTTGACACACAAATGGGCTACAGAAGAGCAGGGAATATTAACGAACACGAGGGAGCTTCTTCTTTGGAAGTTAGTAAGTGGAGTGGATTGTTTGGAACTCTCTCTCCAGCAGCTGTGCAGTTTGTAAAGATTTTAGCTTGCCTAACTGTAAGGTTAGCTATTAGCTTGGCAGTGGGGAGTATTTAAAAGTACACACAACATATGAAGGAAAGAACCTGGAACCGACTAGCCTGCTTCATTCCAAGAATCCATCTGGCATGAAAAGAACTGCTTGTCCTACATTAAACCCTGCAGAGTAAGAGCCATTTTTCATATCTCATACCCCTATTTTTGGTTTCAGGTAAGACAGCTTACTGAGTTTGGGGAAGGAACAAGAAGACTTTTCAGAACCACCTAACCAAAGGACCCATCTGGGGTGAGCTCTGTGAATCTAAAATGGGGAAAACATGTTGAAGCCCTGTTTGGGAAACCAGGTTAAGAGAAAGCGCAAGTGTCCACAAGAGGTGGCAATCTAGACCCTCAAATAATGTGAGCCTTTAGTCATTTGAGACAGAGTACAATGGAAGAAGAGGTGTTATAGGTATGAAAATCTGTGGCTGGAGTCACTTACATTAAATGACTCGTGGTGATGGGGTAAGTTGATAAGTGAAACCCAGCCTATCCCTAAATAAGCATATGTTTGTAATAAAGAGCTCGTTTTTGCAGCTTTGGTCTATCTGGAGGCAACTAAAAGCAAACGCTGCCAAAGGAGTATTCCCTGGATTACCAGAAATTGCAGAATGTGTTAAGGGTTGTAAACCTTGAATTAGTCCTGGATGTCAGGCCCTTTCTCTTTTCCCAGATCCACTTCCCTCTGACACATTTTCATATGCTCCCCTTTCAAGGGAAAGTGTATGGCAGTCAGATTCGCTCAGCGCAGACTTCAAACATGCGGGACCACGGGCTCTTACCTTACCTGGTCACCCCTTGAGGTCCAAGCGCTGGCGCCAACTCGGAGCAGCGCCCTCTCGGTTACTATGGTGATCGCGAGAGGGGCGGGGTCTCCATCCACTGCGTCCCCGCCTCTGCCCAGGATATTTCGAACGCTCCAATTGGGACCGCCCTTTCTTGCCTCGGTCCCGCCCTGTTCGGCTCCAAGCGCGATGCGATTGGCCCGGGACGGGCGGCCGGGTACCCTGTGGGTACCCCCTCCTGACGGGAAGAGCGGGAAAGTGTAGCAGGTGCTGTCGGAGGCGTGAAGCTCACGGAGCTGCGGGGAAGCACATGGTTGGCTTTGGAGCGAGTTGCCCCGTGTCCCATACACAACTCCTCGCACCCATGACTGCTAACTCTAGGGAGCAGGAGCTGGGGTGCGGTCACAACGTTTGCGGTCCAGGGCGGCCCATCCTGGGGGGCGAGGACGCGAGCAGCCGTCAGGATCCGGTGGCGCGCTCTCCCGCTCTGGGGATCAGAGGCCAGAGGGGGCGGGCCCAAGCCCGGGGGCGGCGCCAGCGGCGGCGGCGGGAGGCGCAAGTGCCAATGAGCACGCGCACCGCCCCCGGGGGCGGGGCCTGGAGAGCGCTCCCCCGCCCTCGCGCTCGCCCCCGCCCCTCCCCCCGGGCGCCGGGGGCCGCAGTGAGTGAGTGGCACTGGCAGCCTGTCAATCCCTCAGCCGAGCGGCCTTCGAGCCTTGTCCGCGGCGGCTGCTGGCAGGGTGCGCGGCTCCGGCAGCGGCGGCGGCGACTTCTCCCGCCCCATCAATCTGCTGTCCGCCCGGCGCGTGGCCCGCGGGGGCCCTCCTTCGGGCTCCGCGCCCCGCCGCCCCGGTCCGCCCGCTCCCAAACTTTCCTCCTCCGTCCCCCTCGCTCCCCTCGGCCCGGCCCCCGGCCTCCTCCTCCGCCGCCGCCCGCCGCCGCCGCTCCCTCCCCCGGGGCCGCGGGGGCTTGGATCCCGCCCGGCCGAGGCGGCGGCGCCGGCCGAGGGAGGGGAGTGCGCGGGCCGGCGCGGGGGGCGGCGGGCGTCCCGGCAACTCGGCCGGCGCTGAGGAGCAAGTTGCGCGGGGCCGCCCGGCGGGGCGCGCGGCGGCGAGGAGGCGGCGCGGCGGCCGCGTGAGGGCAGCGGGCGCCGCTGCCTCCGCCTGCGCCACCGCCGCGGAGCCCGGCGTTTCCGCCCGCCGCTGCTCCTCAGCCTCGGCGGGGGCGGAAGCCGGAGCCGGGCGCCCGTCCGCACCGCCTCAGCCGCGGGCCCCGCCGGCCAGGCCGCCCCCTCCCCGCGCGGGCGGGGAGCGCGCGGCCGACTCCCCTCCCCTCCCCCTCCCCTCCCCCTCCCCCTCTTTCTTCTCCTCCCTCGTCGCCGCCGCCGCCGCCGCCGCCGCCTCAGCCTTCGCCGCCGCCGCCCGCTCCCGCCCGCGCGCGGCGGGATGGACGATCAATCCAGGATGCTGCAGACTCTGGCCGGGGTGAACCTGGCCGGCCACTCGGTGCAGGGGGGCATGGCCCTGCCGCCTCCCCCGCACGGCCACGAAGGGGCGGACGGCGACGGCAGGAAGCAGGACATCGGCGACATCCTCCACCAGATCATGACCATCACGGACCAGAGCTTGGACGAGGCGCAAGCAAAGTTGGTGTCGTCTCGTTAAGCATCTTTTGTGTGCGTGCGGAGCCGGGCCCGCGGCCGAGTCGGGGCCCGGGGTGGCGCCCGGGCAGGGGCCTCAGCCCCGGGCGGGGAACTTTCTCCGAAAATCTGCCGCCCGCCCGGGCCCCGGGGGGACTTGCCCGCGCCCCTCGACGCGGGCGGGAGTCGGCAAAGTTGCTCCCGGCGCTCGGGACGGACTTGGGGCGGCGCGGATGGGGCGGGTTTCTGTCCCCCGGGGCCGGCCCCCTCGCAGCCCGGCCCCGTCCGCGGATTCAAACCTCCCGCCGGGCCCCCGCGCACGCCGCCCCGGGAGGGCCCCGGGAGGGCCCCGGGCTGCATTCGAGGAAAGTGCAACTTTCTCCCGCCCGGAGTCGCGGCGCCCGGCTCCGCCCGGCCGCGGGACCACCTCGCCGTGCCGGCGGCCGCCCCAGCCCGGGCGCGGAGCGCGGGGCGCTTCCCCGGCGGGGCCGGGTGCGGGCGGCCAAGTTCTCGGCGAGGGAGGGCCGCCTCGCAAACTTTGCCGAGCTGTCACCGCCCGCTGGCCGCGCTCGGCCGCCGGCCCGCCGGCCCGCGCCGGCTCCCCCTGCGGAGGGCGGGCGCGGGAACCCCTCCGCCCCGTCCCCTCCCCCGGGGGGCGCCGCCTGCCCCCGGCCCGAGGCTGCCCGCGCGGGTTCGCGCCCCGCGGTCGCCGAGGCTGCTGCCTGCCGGCCAGATGGGTCGCGCGTCGCTCGGGCTGGCGCTCCGGCCGCCGGAGCTCGCCGGCTGTCGCTCACTAGTCAACTTGAGTTTCTGGTGACTTGCCGCGGTTCACGGGAGCCTTCCCCAAGAAGGGGCCGGAGTTAAATCTTGGGGCTAACTTAAAGGAAGGCGCCATATTATTCTATAGGTGATGCTAATACCTTTGTGTTTTGCGATTTGTCTTTTAGGAAACATGCCCTGAACTGTCACAGAATGAAACCCGCGCTCTTCAGCGTCCTGTGTGAGATCAAAGAGAAAACAGGTAAGACGCTGCGCCCCGCGGTGGGCCTGGAGCCCCCCGAGGTGGGGTCGGAGCTACTCCTTCGACTCTCCAGTTGAGAGCTGCTGCTTTTGGGCACCGCCATCTTTGATCATTCTCTCCTTCCCACCTCCTGATCTTGAGAAAAAACTGCCATAAATCTGGAGTCGATTTCTCCATTCCGCTCCTGGTGTGAAATGAAGTGTAGATGCGGACGGGGCTGGGTCGCTGTCCCCAGGCGGCCGCCCCTGGCTGCAGGCGGGGAGGGGGCCCGGAGCGCCAGCCGCTCTCTCCCGCTCCTTTCGCCTTGTTTGTATGTCAGTTTTTAAAAGGAGCAACGGGAGACTGGATGCCGGGGACCGAGTCCCCGGGAGTAGCTTCGCCCGAACTTTGTTTTACTTAGACAGCCTTAAGCTTCAGCTCCGCAGATAGAAGAATAGATGCAATTGAACCCGACCCCAGTAGCATGTTTGAATTCGTGTTTTAGTTGGGAAGACTACTTTTAAGAAGCGAGGAAGGGTAATGATGTGTTCAGGCATATACAATGTATGACATCTATTAATACTTTCATTAAATTTTATGCTCGAAGTCATTACATTCTTAATATGCTTAATATATATTATAAAGTAGAAAAAGGTCCACAAATGCAGGGTAAACAATTTTTGAAGTGTTCACGGCAGGGGATATATGAAAAGAGAGCTTTTGCAGAAGTGCTGGAATGAAAACTGCAAGTACATATTAGACAAATTTCTGGCAATTCATTTCAATTTAACTTTCTTGTTAGACTTTTTAAAATTGAAGGTATTTTAGTCTTGAGGTGACAGTAGCGACTCAAGTGGAATTAGAGATTTAATATAGATGTTTTAATTCGTATTTGGCAGTATTTGCCGTGTGTTTGGCAAATAAGTGCGGTAAATAAGCGTTACTGTTGATTTATTTATTTATTTTTTTGGTGAGTGTTGGCTATATAGTATTACAAAGTTGCCTTTTTTTTAAAGTTGCCATTTTTTAAGTTAAGGCAAAGAAGAGAAGGTTGAAGTCCAGGATATAGCAATGTCCAAGTGATGCCATTTAATAGGTTAAATGTGATTGTGTTTAAGTTGTGTGTACAAATAATAACACACTGCATATAATCGTTAGTTGGTAGAAGAGTTGCCCTCCTTTTTAAACAGATTTTCCTGCTGCAATGCTGTTGTGATCCTAAAAGTAATCAAGAAAAGATGACGAGTTATTGCTCTCCATTAAAAATACGCTAAAACCATAATTAACAGCAAATATTGAGAGCCTTAAAGAGCACCTTTTCTGCTTTTCAGTCGCATAGTATGCATGGTCTCTTAATGTTGACTAATTCTTTTTAAGATATATTTTACATTTTGAAAACCACAGGCATTTTAAATTACTAACTTTTACTCTTGATTTTTAGCTACCTTTAGAAAGCATTGTGATTTAAAACTGGAGATAATTTTTATCTAAGACATCGAGCATTAAATCTTGAAGATTCTTAGTTTGGAAGCCTAAAAGTGCGTAATTCTCAGTAAATTATGTTGCTTAATGTCCAAGGGTTTTCTTGCTATCAGGGCTCCACTTTAGTTTCTGCTGACTGCTAAGCACTGGAGTATTGACTATGTTGTGAATATTAAGATTGATTCAACTTTATACGGCATTATATTACTAGGGAGAGGGGATTGGTTTTCTTCCCCACTCATCCCCTTCTCGTGATTTGTATTTATTTTTTTGCCTTCTTAAAGTTTTGGCCTAGCCAGCTTGAGAACCAAACCCAGCAGACTGCTTTTCTTGTTTAGACATTTAGCAGCAGGCAGAATTCAATTAGGAAGCATGAGTCCTCTAGTTGCTTATTTGCACAAGACTTAGTTACACCATTTTGAAAGGAAAGTATAGTCAACCTCATGTCAAAGGTGAGTTACGAAAAAGAAACAAATCTTTTCAGAGCCTGAGATTACTGGCAGAGAGAGCTTTGCTAGGGCTCTTGCTATTTAAGAAGCAAGAGGTAGATGACAAAGGAAATTTTTGTGTTTTGAAAATTGTTTCTGAGGCTTTCAGTGATAACTTGTAAATTAGATCCTCTTTTTGTGCTTTGGCCAGCGGATCCAAGTTTGCACGTTATCTCTTTTGTGAAAAGCCAACAGCCGAGAAAGAGTAAAGGCGGCTGTCTGGGCAGAGGCATCTTCCTGCCAGCCTCTCTAAGCTGGAGAGGGACAGGATTTAAGTACCCAATGATTGATGGAGGTGAAGCTCTTTCTCTCCTCTCCTTTTTCCCTTACTACTCATAGCTCCACTTCACCTTCCAAAACTAGTCTTAGAAGGAGACAGGGACGCTGGACTCAGAATCCACGATTTGAAGTAAAACAGCTGTGTAGACATTAGTGTTACCAAAGCAAAGAAAGTGGGGCAGCAAATTCCAGGCCCCCCCATCTGTTCCCACAGTCGTGCTTCAGAAACATTGTGAACTTATAAAATAAGCATTGTAGAATGTATGCATATTGCATAATGCTTTTTCTATAGATCATTTCATTTAATCTAATAATGTAGTATCCAAAGATTAATTCTCTGTATTCTAGAGAAAGTTTACCTAGTCATTTGTAGTAGAAACCGTGAACATTATGTGATGACTCTCTTCTGCATACTGGAGGGGTAGGGGGTTGACTAGTGGGGAGGTGGGAGGGGGAAGCTGTCACTTCAATGGATAATGTCATTTCAGTTGTGCTTCTTCTAAAAATAAGACAAATGACTTTTTAAAAAATTCTGCGTATTTGTAGATCTGCCAGTAGATTTTGAGCTTTCTGGTCAGGCAGTGAACACTGCCAGTTCTGATGCACGAGGGATTTAGTTTGGAAAACATCTTTTTTCCCTCCTACCAAATATGAAAAGGTATTTTTCCCTTCTGACAGATAAATAGGTAATCTACCACAATTATATTATTTTCTTGTTCAGAGGTCGGGAAAGTGTACTTTTACTATGAGGTGCTTGCTTTTTCTTTAAAATGTATTCTTTTGTAAAATTCATCACACAGTTATTTTGGGGCAGAAACGTTGCCTCTCATTGTTGAATTGTGACATTTATGCATTTTGACAGCAACTGAAAAGTTTTAAGCTTTAAAATAAAGATATTTGTCCATTTTAAACTAAGTAAGCAACCTATGAGGTAATTGTTGATATGTTAAGGTTTTTCTCTTGATTTGGCCATATTTTACCACCTATCTCTTATTGAATATCCCTGATGCTATGAGGCCTCCTCATCTACATACTTCTTTTGGTGCATTCTCTCACATTTTTTTGGCCACCTTAATCTTGATTGTTGAAGTACTTTCCTTTGTGAAGTATTCCACCCTCACAAATCTGTCTTCTTTCCCAAGCCCTTAATTATGAGAGTTTGAATGAAGGAAATGGTTCTTTCTGAGAAAAAAATGTATTTAAAAATTTTTTGTTGAAAATCTAACATTTTAGTATATAATCTGAATCATATTGTGAAAACATGTTATATATTTAAAAAAAAAATCAGCACAGCCTTTTCCTTTCTAAACGGTAGGTTAAAATACTCCATGTTGATAGCTGCCAACCAAACTCTGATTTATTGCCACCACAAACCCTAAATAGCGTTCATTTACTAGTAATGTCTAATGGCATACGTGATGGTTTGCCAGATTTGTGGCCTTTGTGAGGCTTATAAGAAGGACTGACTTGGGAAGATCATAAAACTTAATGAACTTCTCTACTGCAGGAGGTGTCCGCAGGGGAAGAGAAAGGCCTGCTTGGTTGGTTGGGCTGGTTGAAGTATTTTTTATGTTTAAGGAGAAGAAGAAAAGGACTATTAAAAATGCTTTACTTTTAAAGGAACCCTGCCTAGAAAGAGTCATAAGAATTTTAGATTTCAAAACTAGATCAAGATTGTAGCTTGTAAGTGAGTTTTTATATGCATTTAGAATATGATATATATGTGATTAAACCTTATATCTTTACTGTTATAAGTGTGACTAGCTTTCAGAGCGACAGGGCAGTAGTCTCAGTCAACACCTTTCTATTTATTTCTCACCCTAAAGGTGTAGAGACTCAATGGAGTCTTCTTTTTCTGTTTTCTTTTTTTCAATACTTCAGTATAAAAATTTGTTCATTTTTTTGTACAGTTCTATGTAATTCTTTAATTCCCAATGTATAAAAACCAAATATTCCATCAAGTGAAAATTTAACCAAAAAGGTGAAAATTGTTATATATAAGTCTAAATGTTATTATATAGCATACATTTTTTTAAGTTGCTCTTGCAATATTTCCAATATAATTATCATTATTTGTTCCAGAGTTTTAAAGACAAATGCCCTGTTCCATACGTGATTCATTTTTTTGTGTTTTGATGAACTTATTTTCTAGTTTTTAAAAACTTTTTATTATGGACAGTTTCAAATGTAAAAACGCATAAGGAGAAGAGAAAGTTGAACCCCCATGAGCTCATCACTCATCTTCAGCATTTAGCAACACTTGGCCAATCTTGTTTTCTCTGTAATTCGCACATTTTCAAAATTATTTTGAAGCAAATTTTAATGGACCTTTAACGGTTTGAATTTCCTATCAATTTTAGACATATTATGGCTTGTTGACATTGAAAATATTAAATGATCACGCAGGAAAAAATACAGAGTCAGTGTATCTTGGAAATGTCATAAATTATATTGCTTTATCACAAATTTTTCCTTAAAGCAATTTAAGAATATTTTTTATCTTTTTTTTTTCTATTTTTGTAGATTTGTGTAACTTACTGGAGTTTTTTAGGAGGTTTTTGAGGGAGGATGTAGAAGAATGATGTTTTTCTAATTTTCTTTACCATTCCTTTCCCATCCTTCTAAGATAATACATGCAATATACTCGTAGAAAACCTAGAAAAAGATCTTGCTACCATACTAGTTTAGAACTTCGTGACCTAAAGTATAAGTAGATATTATCTTAAAAATATGGGGCTGTCTTCCGATCCTTTTCTTGGATTTTTTTTCTTCCCAGTAAAAATATATTGAGCCCTCTTGTCAATACTGACTTGATCTGTGCAAGTAATTCTTTTGTGCCTCAGTTTTAGTGGACTTCATTTTATTACAGATTTGTGTAGTTTTGGTATTTTATTTGGGAGTTTACTGTGTTATTTTATTACATTAATTTACATAATTTTATTCTACATCAGAAGTATGTTAATAGAGTGGCAAAGGAAGCCCTGATTTGTTCCAAAGAGTACAGTGGTTCATTGGCTTTCCTAAAATATATTTGTGTTTATCTTTTATACTTTGAGCCTTTTCCTTTTAATTAATTTTGCTTGTACTTTTAGATTTCAATTTATCAATTTTGTAAAAGGCTACTTCCAAGATAGATTTAAGTTGAATATCTTATTTGGACTATTTATATTTTGATACTTTATGGTAGCATTGTATAGGATGAAGTTATATGAAGTATGGCTTTAAAGAATTGAAAGCGAGTTTCATGAACCGCACCCTAAATCAGTCATCACTTTATTTTATACTCATACCATTGAGATATCTATTCAGAATAAATACTTAACACATCAGCACCAAACACATCAAGTTAAATAAAGATTTTTAGACTATTTTTCCTCTATTCATGTACATGTGAACATCTTTAGGTATTTATTATTTCAATATTGACACTATGAGAATAATGTTTTATTTGTTTTCTCAGCAGGGTTGTGTTTTAGCCATTTATCAGTGTGATCAGCATGATTTGGGTAGTAACTGACTAACAAAGCTTGCACACCACACCCCCCTCCCATATTGACCTTTCCAGGCATTTGCTCTACTTCAGTAGGCTGTTTGAGTCTGTAAGTATGAAGAGAGTAAATAATTTACATCATTATGTAGTGTAAATTGGTCAGTGTTTTTCAGACTTGGCTATCAGATTTTTTACAAAGTTATAGAAGTTAATCAAACAAATTGGTATCACAGCTAGGTGATAGTGTTATATTTAGCAAATAAATTAATAAGTAATGCAAGAATGAGCCACTGAAAAAATAAACTATCTTTTTATGCCTTCAGACACAGAACATATTCAAAAATAAGTTTCATTAATCTTCAACACTTGAGTCTAATTATCTCCTTTGTAGGCAGAATAGTAACCAGAATCTGGTCTTTATTATTTTTTTATAGACATATTCCATAAATATGCTTGTAGTTTTTGATAGTAACGTTAGTTTGCTTTGGTAGTAAATTAGTATATGTCTAGCAAAAAAATTGGTGTGATAGAATGTGTTAAGTTGAATTGGCATAGCAGGTTTTTTTTTTGGACTCACTATACTTGATAGTAACTGATTAGGACTGCAAACAATTAAAAGTAATTATGGATAAAAATAATTGTTAAAAAGTTTTGTACTTGTTTTCTTCTATTTAAGTGCTTTAAAAATGTTAAGCTGTTTTGAACAATAACCCTTTTTGTGTGATCATATTAATGAGGACTTGGTATACAATGTAATCCTTTTAATGCTGGTGATTCCTCACAATGTTTAAACCATTATTTGGGAGACTCAACATATGTTATGGCAAAATGATGTTTTTTGTTTGTTTTGTTTTATGTGATACATCAGTTTTCAAAGCATATTTCTTAGGCATCAGAGTCCAGCAGGTGGCTTTTTACATTAAAAAATTCATAAATTTTAAAATCCCATAAAATTTTATTTCAAATTCAAATTAACTAATTGAGAATGTCAGCATTTCCACTGTCTCTATATTAACATTTATAATAGAACAAATGGTTGCATATAGAAATTATCTGCAGCATAATCTAAATTAAGATTCTAAACAGGCATTACAGATGCTGGTAACTTTGGCAATTATCATTTTGTTTGGTGAACAGTAGTAAAACAGTGTGCGGTAAAAGTGTTTAGAGAGAGAGGATAAATAAATTGAACAGTTTTGCAATGCAAAGTGGTTTGTGGTGTTTTTGAGGATTTCTTGGCTCTCTCTTAACTGCTATTGTGAGCCTGGAGCAGATTTCCCCATTGCTAATGCCCTAGAAGTATTAATTCACTTTGATATGCTAATTAGAGGGCATTATGCAAGAAATGAGATTAAGTGGCAGCATGAAGCCATTTGCCTGTCAGTAAATTGAGAGCTTTAGCATCAGGAGGAGCTTTGTTTTTTTTTTTTTTTTGAGTTTCTCTTGGTTTTGCATATAAATAAAATTGATTGAAAGGTCTAGAGAAGCTTCTAGAACATTGGTGGATTCCCCCCCCAATGATTATTTAAATGTAATGTTACAGAATTTTTCTGACTATTAATTGACCTAATTGGAGATACTGATATGAAGTTTTCTTTCTTTTTTTTTTTTTAAAGATTTTATTTATTCATTTTTTCCCCCCCAAAGCCCCAGTAGATAGTTGTATGTCATAGGTTCACATCCTTCTAGTTGCTGTACGTGGGACTCGGCCTCGGGTTGGACGGAGAAGTGGTGCCTTGGGGCGTGCGGTGCCTTGGGGCGTGCCCGGGATCCGAACCCTGGCCGCCAGCATCAGAGCGCGCGCACTTAAGCGCTAAGCCACGGAGCCGGCCCCCGGATATGAAGTTTTCATCGTACTTGCTCTATATGAAAGTATACTAAGAATTTTGTGTCATCTAGTCTTTTTTTTTTTCCTCAAGCCTAATTTCAACAACATGACTAGTGAACTGTTATCACTTACCTGTTTTCGGAAGTGTACACTTGTGTGTGTGCTTGTGAACCAATGTCTTCACTAAACTGAACTTCACAAGAATGTTTTCTTCACTAGAGAAAGAAATTGTTGAATTGGGCTTCAAGAAACTATATTAAATGAGCACTAAGACGGTCTTCAGTACCTGAAAGCTGGAACAATTAGAATTAGTGGTTAAACTCCACGCTTGACACGACCTGTGGAATTTACATTTCAGCATGTATCTCTTGTGTAAGATTATCATATTATTTGATTTTCATGTTGAAGATGGAGTTCCATACTTGATTCTGATTTTGCTGACTGGTGATTTAAGCCAGGCCTTTGATTTTTCTCTCTGTAAAGCTACTATGTGATTTTCCATAGTTTGTGGGGAAATGTGTGAATGAATACTGGGATGGGAGTGATGGATGGGGAGGAGGACAGAACTTCTCTGGGCCTGTGAAAATATTAAGGTTTCCTCAAACATGGAACTTCTACTTGTATAAACCATTGCTAGAGGTATCATTGCAAAACTCCGGCCTAACTACAATCCCGGGCATAGTTAAATAGGAGAGAGTTTGGATAAAGCATTCATATTGAGGCTTGGTTCTAGTGTCTGAATTCCACTACTGTATTTGTGACTCTAGACCCAATAAACCGTAACTTCTCTTCAGAGCCATATGGATTATTTAGTCACCGCAGCTGCCATGCATACACACTACCAAGGCTGGCATCTCCTCTATGTGCATGTGTGGTGCCTGTTAATGTTAATGGGAGTGAGGAATGTGCACACAGACAGGGGGATGACAGTCTCTCCTGAGACAAAAGTCCTGATTACATTTCTCAGTGAAGAGGACTTAGCATACCTGCACATTAGCTGCTCTTCTAAATGAAATACTTGGTTACTTTAAATTCTCATTCCCTTCTCAGACTCCCTGAACTAGTTAAATCAATGAATCCTCATTAGTCTCTGATTACTTACAAAATTTCATTTAAAACATATGAAGTGGGCCGGCCCCATGGCTTAGTGGTTGAGTGCACGCGCACCGCTACTGGTGGCCCAGGTTCGGATCCCGGGCGCGCACCAACGCACCGCTTCTCTGGCCATGCTGAGGCCGCATCCCACATATAGCAACTAGCAGGATGTGCAACTGTGACATACAACTATCTACTGGGGCTTTGGGGAAAAAAAAAAAGGAGGAGGATTGGCAATAGATGTTAGGTCAGAGCCGGTCTTCCTCAGCAAAAAAAAGGAGGATTAGCATGGATGTTAGCTCAGGGCTGATCTTCCTCACAAAAAAAATAAATAAATAAAAATAAAACATATGAAGTTATTTTTGATTGAAATGGGAACACAAAGCTTTTGAAATTGCATATTATTATTATTTTTTAAATAAAAGGTTTCTACAGGCTTTCAGATGTACTAAGTCTTGCAAATAGGAATTTATAGAAGGAATAATTCCAATAGGAATTATTGGAAGGGACATCTGAAATACTTGAGTGGCATTTGATGGGGGAAAATCACTGCATTTAAAAAAATATTTATGGGCCGGCTCCGTGGCTTGGCGGTTAGGTGCGCGCGCTCTGATGCTGGCGGCCCGGGTTCGGATCCCGGGCGCACCCCGAGGCACCACATCTCCGTCCAACCCGGGGCCGGGTCCCGCGTACAGCAACTAGAAGGATGTGAACCTACGACATACAACTATCTACTGGGGCTTTGGGGGGAAAAAATGAATAAACAAAATCTTTAAAAAAAAAAAAAAATTTATAAGTAAAATGGCAAGCTCATATGTACATTATGTAGAAGCCTTTACTATCCGAATGTCCTCAAATGAGGAAGAATTGACTTA